>NC_066619.1:192349548-192649548 GCF_025201925.1 Gopherus flavomarginatus
CCCTCCACCTTCTACACAGGAGGGGAGGGGAGCTGAGGGCCATCTATATGACCCAAGCAGGCCCTTCCTCCAGAATAGACAGAACTAAAAAGAACTCTCTGTCGAGCCATGCATGACCAGTAAGCATTTATTAACTGACATTCTACACAGGGCCCTATTACTCGAGTCATCTGATTACTCTTTTTAGAGATATGATCATGGTGAATTCATGAGTAATATGTTACACAGCAATAAATTGTACACTACATGCTATCAGTGGGGGGATTGAAAGTAGGACCTCTGGAGCTTAGTGCATGAGCCTCTACTGCATGAGCTAAAAGCCAACTGGCTCTTAGCTAAGGCTGTAGAGCAAATTCATTTAATTCTTTCTAAGTGAATTCTCTTACTAGATAGGACAGAACAACCACACCCAGAAGGCATGTGGGTACAGTAGCACAATATTACAGTCCTCCGTATATTATCTCCTCCAGAGTATAAGAGGTTAAAGTAACTGTGCTATTGCTTCATCTCTTTATGGGCTCTTTGTCCTCTACTCCTAGCCAGAAGGAAATAGACAGACAGGGCAGCTATATGGAATTTCGTAAAGCTCTTTGACACAGGGATTTTGTCTTATATTTTTCTAGATCACCTAACACAAAGTAAAGCCTTTGAGAGACCTTGTCAAAAGACAGGTACAGTAGCCAAACTAGATTCTATCCTTCCACATGCCTACTAAAAACTAGATGGAGGGCTGGGATGAGATATACTAATCATTTTTCCCATTTACAAAGATTTCTGTCAGTGCGAAGCGCTTCAGAGAGCCACCAATATGTTTTGCTTGACATAGAAATGCTAAAAACAGAAAACCAAATAGTGAGGTACTAAATAAAAGCTGCATTCATTTTGTTATGCAATGACTCCTGAGTAATGGACAACATTCAGAAGTTCAGTTCAGATAATTCCTGAAACTTCTATGAGAAAATGCATCATGTCATATTAAATTGAAGTTTATATGAAAGGTACAGTTTTATTTACAATAGATATGGACACAGCAGGAAAACGAGGACAGTGCATGCGTGGAATTAAGTGGCAGACTGCAACTTTTATTCAACTTTAAAACACAAGACAGTGGGTTGCTATCCTCCCATCATCTGCACTCTCCCATACCAGGTGGAATTGGTTCCAGTGCAGGGCAGGGGTTAAGGGAACCTTACCATAACTTTGTAACAGAGGTGACACTCCTCAGCTTACACCCCAGGACCTCACCTCTCTCTGAATCCTCAGACACTCTCCCCGCATGAGCAGGACAGACAGAGGGTGCAGCATTCTGGGAACCTAAGCTCACGACGACCACTCGGTTTGACTAGTCCTGCAAAGGCCACAAGGTCTGACCCTATCATGTGAGCACTGTCTGTTACAGCTATCCCCTATTCCATTTTGTTTCTTACAGCTGTCCCCAGACTCATTTTGTTTTCTGTTCTCCTGTGGCCGCCCTTCCCTGGCTGTTAAGTTGTTTACCAGGGCCACTGCCCTTCTCAAAGGGAGGGCCCCTTAAGTTGTTTAACAAGAGCCATTGCCCTTCTCAAAGGGATGGCCACTTGTGCTGCGTGCTAAGTGGGACCATGCCCTGTTCAAAGGGTTAGTCCTGTTATCACCTCGTTGAGCCTGGGCTTGGTGTAGGGTAGGCAATGTCCACAGCTGCAATACATAATGTTTTTTTTAAGATCCTGGGCATGAGTCATAGGCCTCATGTGCTCTTGAGTCACCTGTTGCACAGGACTATGTCCAGGCATGTCTCTGGGCTTACTTCAGTTTTTTCCCTGTTGCCCCCTCCCTGTGACAGAGGGAGCCTATCAGGAGCATTACTGGCAAGAAAACTGCCCAAGTTTGCCTTTAAAACCAGACATTTTTGAAACACACCTCAGAAAGGTTCCTGCATTGCTGCCTGGTCTGATCAGCCAGGGGTCTTCGGGGGGTCCTTTCTCCTTTCTCCGCTCTCGTTTTTATTTTGAGTGTACCCCCCGTTTTTTGAACGCCCCCCCCCCACGAAGAACGAATTGCTACCTGAGAGATCTCCTGATTATTGAGACTGTACCGAGCCCTCCTTGCCTCTTCTGATGTTGCTGCTGCTTCTGCCTTTGCTGCTGCCTTGGGGACTGGTAAGAATCCCTCTGTAAAACTTTCTATACTTTTATTTTATTATTTTAGCTGCTGGCTCTGTTTCCCCAGCACACAGACTCAAGCTAAACCTTGGTCTGTGTCTTAAAACCTCTCTTAAACTCCAGGGCTCTTTGCCGCTAAAAATAAGTTTGTGCAGCTGCTAAGCTCTGCTCCTGTGAGCTTTGCCTTGGGGCTCTCTTGCTTTCAGCTGTATCCACTGCTGTAGCCACCATCCCTTGGCTTCCTTGGGAGCTGGGTCCTGGACACATACCACTCTGCCCTCTGTAACCTCCCCATAGCATAAGGTGCACCATAGGTCTTGTTTTTTTTAGTTTAATAAGTCATAGTTTGTTAAGATTGTAGAGCTTGTAAGTTTCAACTGCCTTGTTATAGTTTACTGTTTTGTAGCTCCGTATAGTTGCTTGTTATAGCTTTGCTTAGAATTGTGATATTTGTTGTTTTGCCTAGTCGTTGGTTAAGATAGATAAAGGTTTATTGCTGCTAAATTCGCCTTCCTGCTGTCCCGATCTCTCCTGAACTTTCCCGTGTCTGTTTTTCCCCCGCTCCAATCTCCCCTCTGTGTGCTCCTCCATGTCTCCCTGTTATAACCTTTGCTGCTTTTCCCCCGCATCTGCACTCCCTCCGAACTTCCCAACTCCTTGCTGCTTCCCCCCCTGCGTCTGCATCACCCTCCGAACTTCCCAAACCCCTTGCTGCTTCTCCCTCTGTGAAACTTCGCAAACCCTTTGCTGTTTTTTTACCTTTGTTTTTGGTGTCCGCTGTTGCTTAAACCTCTCTCTAGCCCTTCTTTTACATCTCCGCTGCCCCTCCCCTACCGAAGATCACCATCACACTGCTCCGTTGTCCTTACCCTGCAGGGCTTCAGAGTCTCTCGCTGCTTCCAGCTGCTCGTCTGCATACCACTAATCACTCACTCCCCCCCTCCTGTTTCTTGACCCAACCTTTATATTGATATTGTATTGTTGTACTGTAAACTCACATTTTACTTGTAATTTTAAAACCCCATTGGTTGCCTCCACTTTTGTGATATACTTTGTATTTACATGATGGCCACTGTGTTACATTGTGTATCTAGCTATTAACTCATATAGAAGCTACCATTTTATTTTGCATTTCTTTTGGGTACGCTTTGCATTTCCACACTGTATCTAGAGTTGCTTATTGACTGTACTGTATCCCATTGTGCTGAACCCCACTTGCTGTAGCCCACTATTAGAACTCCCTACACTATTCAATAAGAAGAACCCTCCCCATCGTTGTCTATTGTAAACACTCTATACACCCCATCCCATCGTATTTCATTATTAAATTCCCACCACTTCCTTTTTTTTCATTTAATAAAGAAATTAATTGGAACCCCAGCTGTGTGGTAATTGCTCCCCAAGATCCCATATACCTGCAGGCAGGGACAAGCACAAGGCCCAACACCAGTTCTTTTACCTCTGGAAACCTTTTATTTTATTCTCTTAACCACACTGGAAAGTGTCTGCAAGTTAAGATGAATAAAAACCACCTCGTTACCTCAGTTAGGTACTAAGCATATTCCAGTGTAACCCATTGTGGCTTGAGAGTGGGGAAAAAAAACCTCTTTGGTCCTCTGCCAATTGTCCCAATTTCTTTCCAACACCCGAAACAGGTGAGGAAAGATTAAAGAGCTAGGACTTTTCAGCTTGGAAAAGAGGAGACTAAGGGGGGGATATGATAGAGGTATATAAAATCATGAGTGATGTGGAGAAAGTAGATAAGGAAAAGTTATTTACTTATTCCCATAATACAAGAACTAGGGGTCACCAAATGAAATCAATGGGCAGCAGGTTTAAAACAAATAAAAGGTATTTCTTCTTCACACAGTGCACAGTCAACATGTGGAACTTCTTGCCCGAGGAGGCTATGAAGGATAGGACTATAACATCATTTAAAGAGAACTGGATAAATTCATGGAGATTAAGTCCATTAATGGCTCTTAGCCAGGATGGGTAAGGAAATGGTGTCCCTAGCCTCTGTTTGTCAGAGGGATGGAGATGGATGGCAGGGAGAGAGATCACTTATTATCAGCTGGATCCACAGCACCTGTCAGGCTAGGTTCCCATTCCTTGTTTGGGTGGGTAGGATGGGCTGCTAGAATGAAACTGAAAAAGGCTCCACATGGCCCCTGCAGTGGGCTAAAATCCTGGGACCTGGGAATTCTGGCCAATCAGCACCTCTCTCTCTCACTAGCCAATGGGGACCAGAGACTCCCAGGGGGAGGAAATACCTATTGTCCCTTGGCAATTGTCTCCAATCCCTTGCTACTGGGACTATCCTCCTTTCATGTTGATCCATCAATTCCCCCCACCTCTTGATGCGGGTGAGTGGCTTTTGCTTGCTGGTGATGATCTTGCTGAAACCTCATTTGTTAAAGTTATGGGCTCTTAATGGCAGCGATGTGCAACAGTATTCATCAGATTTAATATTGATTTCTCACACAGAAGGAATGTTTTCAGAAAGGCATATGTGATTTACACAGCATTGTAAATCAAGGCTCTCAGCAAGTAGATCTGCATAAGCTACTATTAATGTCAAGTTTTTTTTTTAAATTCCCATTTATATTAAACATGTAAATTCAAATCATTCTTTACTATATTACATGAGATTTTAAATCTTTGTTAACTTTACACAAATATACATAGAAAATAATTAATATCATTAAATACTTACATATCATAGATGAAATCTAAGCTCTACTGAAGTCAGTGAGAGTTTTGCCACTCTGACTTCTGTAGACCTAGGATTTGGACATGAAGATCTGATCTACAAAACTCTTGTGCATGCACAACTCACCTAGAATTCAATGGGCAAAACTTACAGGATCAGCCCCCTGAGTTTGTAAGACCCTGCTTAAATGCTGAATATATTTAAGAGCCAAAGCAAAATAATGCTCTACAAAAAATTTACTATGTGCCTGATTTACAGGCACCCTACATTTTTGAAGGCATAACTCTCCCTCCCCACACCCACATACACACACAAGTAGAAGATTAGCTGAGCTGTAGCTGTAATGTGAGCGTGCTATGTGATCTGCATCTTAAGAGGGCTTTTCAGTCATATTCAACTAATTTGATAGAACCATTTTAACAGAAACATAATCCCATTTGGCCCATCAAGACATGACCAAATGACAGGGAAGATCATGGAAGATCATTTGAACATGGAAAAGATCATTTTCAGGATGTCAAATTGGGCTTTTATGAACAAGAGGTTGGTGAAGGGTGTTCAAGCAGTGAAGAAAAAGACAATAATTCTAATTAAAAGACTTAATATGAGTACTTTCACTTATTACTTTTCTTCCTATTTTTCATTTCATTCTTGCTATTGAAAATATTCTTTTGACACTTTTTATAATGGGGCTAAGTGAAATAACTTTAACCTGGTATAATGCTTGCTCCAGTATCTCTGCACTGGGATACAGATAATATATAGCAAGTTAATAGATCTGCAACCCTACTTATGTTAGAATCTCATTGAAGGGATGCAGAACTAGGCCTTTTATTTTATACAAGTAACCAGAAGCTGTTGGAAGCTAAAAATGATTAGCAATTTGAACCTGAAACAAGTAACTATAGAGAGTGATCTTTTTAGTGAAACCTATGAGTGGGGAAGGGGACAAAAATTCAAGACACTAATGAAATCAATAAATTTCAGCACAATTATTTAGAGAAAGAGAAAGCAATTTTTTTAAAAAAAATTCTTCCATCTACCTCTACTGTCTAATTCATGCTTAATTCTTGTGGTTATAGTAAATACAAAAAGTGCCTATTTGATGAACTGTGCCTGAAAATCCTCTAGTGCTTGTATTCCTTGTATCAGAGATCATCTTTCAACTTACATAAAATTGCATTTAAAATTAAATGTCTGATTGTAATGAGATAGTCTAGTGATGTGGATGAGGTAAATTAAAAAATAAAATAAAATAAACTTAGCTTGATCCCAAACAATAGGGAACTGAAAACAAATATTAGTATTGTTATTTGACCACTTGAGCCACAGTAGTTTTCATATATACAAAGTTTGATTCTGATCTCACACCAGTGAGAGAAACGGGGTGAAATTAGAATCAGGACCACAATATACAGCAACTAATGCAAACAGTGTCCTGATTCTAAACTAGGGTCATGGGCAGTTTAATAACAAATACACAAAACACACTTTTCTACATAGTATTAATATTTTATACTTCACTGATCCTTGTATCTGTCTCATATTTTCTAAGATCCTTTGTTTGTGAATCAGCTGGATCTCAGGACTGTGAGCAAAAAATTTCTTCAGGAAGCATTCACATAAACCAAACTTGGATGAATGTTCCAAAATAGGAACTAAAAGGTTTGAGAACATGGTTGGACCACAGCTCTGCTCAGAAGTTATCCAAATATTCATAAATAATTTCTCACAGTTTGCCAAGCTCATGTTAAGACCAAAAAATTTAAATATAAGTTCATATAATATATTTCAACTATGTTGTCTGTTAATTTACTTAAGGTTCAGTAAACATGTGCTAGTTAAACATTAGTTAATCATACAATCATAGAACTGGAAGAGGACCTTGAGAAGTCATCTAGTATTATCTAGACCTTCCCTTTGTCCAAGCTGCTCTTAAAAATCCCCCAATGATGGTGGTTTCCACTGCCTCCATAGGCAATTTATTCCAGTGCTTAACCATTCTGACAGTTAGGAAGTTTTTCCTAATGTCAACCTAAACTGCCCTTGCTGTAGTTTAATTCCATTGCTTCTTGTCCTGTCCTCAGAGGTTAAGAAGAAACATTTCTTCTCCCTCCTCCTTGTAACAACCTCTCTATGTACTTGAATAATATTTAAATTATGTTAATTTACATTGTTTTAGTCAAATCTGCCCTTCAACACGGTTTAAAAGTATTTATATATCCAGAATGTGTATAAGTGTCATTTCAAAAGCACTAGTTTTTACTGATCTTGAAATTTCATTGGCCAAATTCTCTGCTGGTGTAAATGACCAAACTTCCATTGAAGTAAATAGATCTTTATCTGTTTAAGCCAGAAGTCTCATGTTTTTTCATACATTAAAAGTTTGCATGTGATGAGAAGCACTTGTAACCATAAGTACTTCCAAATTGCTATTAAAAGCAAAATAGCTATATGTATGTTTTGGCAATATCTAATTCCATGTTAAGCTGTCAACATTTATAACAGATGACAGGAAAGTTCACACAGTACTGTAGTTTGAGCAACAGAACTGTTCAGGAAAGGATTTTTTAACTTTTCATCACACTAATCTAAACACAGAATAGTAGTTACCTGTAGTCTCATTAGTCCATCAGATATCTTTACTGGCAATATTAAATATAGATAAAATTAAATATACAAAATAACAATGACAAGGTGCTAAAAACACAAGCACACTAACTTTTGTAACAGAATTTATAGCTGTGTTTCAAAATATATATTTCTCCTGAACATCAATTCTCTGGCAGATTTTGAAGGTTCATATATTAGGCAAAGGTCCCTGCAGTGCTTAACAATGCTGCAAAGCTTTTGGGACCACAGAGAGTACTTAGGATGGAGTCTCATCCCCATCAAGAACTGCAGAAAATAGAAATTAATTTTGCAAATAGAGAGATCAAACATCCCCTCCCTTAAATCAGCAAAAGAAACTGCAGAACAATCAGCAGCCAACCAAAACTCTCTCATTCTTTATCACCAGAAGAGCAGAGGATGCCTGCAGGATTACTGGTGATCACCTCAGGCTTGGCAGACCAGCAGGAAACTTCACCCAGTTTTCTACGCAGCAGGAAGACTACATTTCATAATTTGGCAACTTCCGTGTTTAACTCTGAGCTAATTGTTCTGTGTGAAATAGCTACTAGTGCTAGAAGTGAAGTACTAAAGGCTGTTCAACACTCCTATTTAACCGCACACATTGAAAACTACTAAATTTTTCTTCTTCTTTTAAATGACCCAAGACATTTTGCAAACGTATAGAAATTGTATAATTAAGCATACTTTCCTTACATACATTTAGCAGACATATATCTTTTCATATATATTTTGATAGTATGTTTCCGGATATGGTATGGGGTTTTATATCAATGATTTGGGACCTGGCTACCTCTGGTGCTGCTGTACTTTTCTTTTCCTCGTGTGTGTTATCTGAGGAGGCACCTATGCTAACTTCCACTTAAAAAACCAAAAAAAGGCAAGGATTATGTATTCTAATTGAAGGGTTCAGGGCAGTGGATTTACTCCTGCATTGCTCTTTTCGTTATATTTGTTTGTTTTTTTAAACTTTCATAGCAAACTTTGCAAGGCCTATTTATTCACTCAAACATTCCATTTAGGAATAAATTGAATGGATTAAAGAAGGGATAATTTAATTTGTGTTGAGTTGGAGCTGGATGCTGTAAAGTACTCAAAGCCTTTTTGAAAAATCAAAACCACAAATTCTCTTTGATGAGATAGGCAATCATAGGTATGCTATAATGCTGCCATCTTTAAATCTAATGTCTTTGGCCGAAGGCAGGTTTTATTATGCTCCTCCCTCTAGCCTCTTTGTATCTGAAATTTACACCTTTTAGTTTTAAAATGCATATAAAAAGATGTTATCAGCTGATGCTATTAAGTGACGTGAAATTAATTGATGTGTCTCTAACATCTCATGGCTCTCTAGCCACCAGCTCAAGCTAAGTGTGGCTAAATCAGAGCTCTAATGTCCAAGCCCTTGCCCCCAAGACTTCCCTGCTATCTCTTTTTGTTTTAATCATTGTGGACAGCACTACCATCCTGTCTGTCACGCTGGCCCATAATGTGGGTGTCATCTTCAACTCAGGACGTCTCTCTAGGTCCTCACATCTGGGCTGTCTCTAAATCTCGCAAATTCTTTCTGGCATACCTTAAATGTTATGTATTCCTATCCAATCACGCAGCTAAAACTCTCGTCCAGGCTCTCATCTCATCCTGAATATTGCAATATTATCCTCTCTGACCACAACAAATTCAGTCTTGCCCTGGTTATATCCAGACAGAATGCTGCTGCAAAGATCACTTTGATCATGGCACTGTGCTCTGTGAATCATGGACTCCAGACGGGACCACTGTAATCATCCAATCTTGATTTAAAATTGTCAGTGATGGAGACTGTACTGGGACCCATGATAAATTGTTCTAATGGTTATTTACTCTCACAGTTAAACATCACATCTTATTTCTAGTCTGTGTTTACCTAGCTTCAACTTCCAGTCATTGGATCATGTTATGCCTTTCTCTGCTAGATTGAAGAGCTGATCAATTTCCCCCCCCCCCCATGTGGTTCCCTATGGGCTCTAATCAAGTCACCCCTTAACCTTCTTTGTTAAAGTAAATAGATTGAGTACTCTGAGTTTATCACTCTAAGACATGTTTTCTATCCTTTAGACATTCTCATGGCTCTTCTCTGTACCTTCCCCAATCATTCAACATCCTTCTTGAATTGTTGACACTAGAACTGGACACAGTATTCCAACAGCACTTGCACTAGTGCAAATAAAGATAAAATAAGCTCTCTGCTCCTACCCAAGATTCCCTTGATTATGCATGCAAGGATAGCATTAGCCCTTTTGGCAACAACATTGCATCGGGAGTACACGTTAAAGTGTTTATCCACCATTGATAATCCCTCTTCTGTTCCCCATTCTCTATCACATCAAAAATAAGGTGCTTGTATTCACTTTCAAGGTCCGCCACAGACAGTCCCCATCCTATCTATCATTTAATTTGCTAGTGAACTGTCAGTGCTCACTTCCAATCAGCCAGTGATGCCAGCTTCCACTACCCACCTGTTACATTTTCAGACAAGCACTTTTGCGCTTTCTCCTATGCTGCCCCACAGGCCAAGGAGGCACTCCCTGTAAATATTTACACAGCTGCCTCATTATCCAGCTTCAAATCCCTCCTCAAAACTCTCCTTTGCCATGATACCTATATAAAATTTAGCAGTTAAGTGGCTAGTATGCAGAGACCACTATCTACTCATGCTGACCAATATTGTCTTCTTGTTTACTAGTCCTCCCCCATCTGTCTGCAAGCATCCATTGTCTCTTGCTTTATACTTAGATTGTAAATCACTTGGGGTGGGGACCATTCTTTTGTTCTTTGTTTGTACAGCACTTAGCATAATGGGTTCCTGGTCCATGATTTGAGCTGCTAGGTGTCAAAATAATACAAATAAATAATCCAAGTCTGTCATAAACAGATAGCTAAGGGTTAATGTCTCTTTCACCTGAAGCACCTGACCAGAGGACCAATCAGAAAACCGGATTTTTTTCAACTCTGGGTGGAGGGAAGTTTGTGTCTAAGTCTTTGTTTTCTGTCTGCCTGCTTTCTCTGAGCTTTGGAGAAGTAGTTTCTACTTTCTAGTCTTCTGTTTCTAAGTGTAAGGACAAAGAGATCAGATAGTAAGTTATATGGTTTCTTTTCTTTGGTATTTGCATGAATATAAGTGCTGGAGTGCTTTGATTTGTATTCCTTTTGAATAAGGCTGTTTATTCAATACTCTTTTAAGCAATCGACCCTGTATTTATCACCTTAATACAGAGAGACCATTTTGTATGTATTTTCTTTCTTTTTTATATAAAGCTTTCTTTAAGACCTGTTGGAGTTTTCTTTACTGGGAAATTTCAGGGAAATTGAGTCTGTACTCACCAGGGAATTGGTGGGAGGAAGAAATCAGGGGGAGATCTGTGTGTTGGATTTGCTAGCCTGATTTTGCATTCCCTCTAGGTGAATAGGAAAGTGCTTTTGTTTCCAGGACTGGAACGGAGAGGGGGAGTCACTCTGTTTGGATTCACAGAGCTTGTGTCCATCTCTCCAGGAGCACCTGGAGGGGGGAAGGGAAAAAGGATTATTTCCCTTTGTTGTGAGACTCAAGGGATTTGGGTCTTGGGATCCCCAGGGAAGGTTTTTCAGGGGGACCGAGTGCCCCAAAACACTCTAATTTTTTGGGTGGTGGCAGCAAGTACCAGGTCCAAGCTGGTAGCTAAGCTTGGAGGTTTTCATGCTAACCCCCATATTTTGGACGCTAAGGTCCAAATCTGGGACTAAGGTTATGACATGGTGTAGCAGTGGTGGGAGGATAGACAGAATCCAGAAGCCAGGAGGAATATTATATTTTTCTTTTCTCTGCTAAGGGCTTTTTTAGCAGAGAGAAACAGTTTGGTTTTAAAGGGGAACCAGAGAGAATTTTTTTTTCTGCTCTCTCTGGCAGTTTGTGGCTTGCATGTTAAGCAAGAAGCCATTAAGGAGCTGTTACAGGTCTTTTGTCATGCAATAGCACTCCCATTGAGAGTCATTACCAGCACTATATAAATGCAAATAAAGTGGTTTTTCAGGTTTACTTAACATTGAAGATTAGCTAAAGGCACTGTTGCTAGGCAGACTTCAGGAGGCAACAGAGAACCTGCAGTGCAGAAGATAAACACCGGAGGGCACCCCAACACAAGAAAACAGGAACCATGACTTCGAAGGCAAAAATTGAGGCCAAAGAACAAATCAAAGAAGCTGAACACAGGCGACAACTGGAAATAAAACAAAAGAGATGGAGATGAAAGAAAGAGAAGAACAAATCAAACAGGCAGCACACAAAAGAAAACTAGAAGAAGAAGAGTTCGCCCACTGAAGGAAACAAGAAGAAGAAGAGTTGGCCCACCGCCGAGAAATGGAAAAACAACAAAAAGAAAATGAAGAGAAGGAAAGACAGAGAAAGCATGAACTGGACTTGGCAAAAGCTGGGCTGCATGTGCCAGCCAACCCTAACAACCCGGCGCCAATTATTGCTCCACAGCACAGGAAATTTCCCACCTACAAGGCAGGGGATGACACCGAGGCCTTCTTGGAAAATTTTGAAAGAGCCTGTCTTGGGTACAACATCCCCGAAGACCAGTAAATGGTAGAATTGAGGTCACAGCTCAGTGGACCTTTAGCAGAGGTGGCAGCTGAAATGCCTAAGCAGCAATGAATGACTATAAACTTTTTCAACCAAGGCCAGATACAGAATGGGGATAACCCCAGATCATGCCCGTCGGCGCTTCAGAACCCAAAAGTGGAAACCAGAGGTGTCATTTCCCAAACACGCCTACTACATTGCAAAAAACTATGAGGCCTGGATAACAGGAAACAACGTTCAAACCTTGGAAGAACTGCACCTCCTCATACAAATGGAGCAGTTCTTGGATGGTGTTCCTGAAGACATCACATGGTACATACAAGATGGAAAACCCAAAGATCTCGCTGAGGCGGGGGAGATTGGAGCCAAATGGATGGAACTGGCAGAAAGCAAGAAAGCTACTGTCAAGGGGAACGATTACCCCAGGGGGCACACAGACCATAAACCCTACAACCGAGGACAGCCAAAGACCCCACATACCACCCAAGTAAAGCCACAGACACCCTACTCTTCCACCTCACCAGTCTCCAGTAACTCACCTCGGCCCAGTGACCCATCAGATGGAAGATGCTTTAAGTGTAATGAACTGGGACATATCAAGGCCAACTGTCCCAAGAACACCATGCGAGTGCAATTCATTACACCACCATCACACCAAAGATCCCCAGGCCCGGATGCCTCTCAAATACCCTTGGAGCGAAAGGAAAATTTGAGAGTGGGCGGAAAGAAGGTTACTGCGTGGAGAGACACGGGGGCACAAGTGTCAGCTATCCACCAATCCTTCGTTGGCCCCAAATTCATCAACCCAAAGGCCAAAGTTACAATTTACCCCTTCATGTCACAAGCTGTAGACTTGCCTACAGCTCAACTGCCTGTCCAGTACAAAGGCTGGTCAGGAATGTGGACTTTTGCAGTCTATGACAATTATCCTATCCCCATGCTACTGGGGGAAGACTTGGCCAACCAGGTGAGGCGGGCCAAGAGAGTGGGAATGGTTACACGTAGCCAAACCAGGCAAGCTTCCAGACCCATTCCTGTTCCTGAACCGTCCACAGATGCCCCGTCTGGGTTACCAGAGACCCAGACAGAGGTAGTGGACCCAGATTCCATGCCAACCACTGAAACAGCCACAGCACCTCCAGTCCCAGGCCCGGAACTGGAACAGCAACCAGCACCAGCGATTGCAACCCCATCTTCAAACTCAACGCCAGTGGGCGCCAGCGAGCCACAACTGGCAGAAGCAACAGACAGCCATACCCAAAAGGCTCAGCCAGAGCCTGAAATACCCTCAGGTGCACCAGCGGAGAGCGGTTCACCAGCAACGGAAACAACCCCATCACCTACATCGCTTCCAGAGGGACCAAGCCCAAGTCCACAGTCTGAGGAAGAACTGGTGACCCCAGCCTCAAGGGAACAGTTCCAGACTGAGCAGGAAGCAGATGACAGCCTTCAGAAAGCGTGGGCGGCGGCACGGAGCACCCCACCGCCTCTCAGCTCTTCTAATCGATTCCGGTTTGTTATAGACCAAGGACTTTTATACAAGGAAATTCTTTCTGATGGACACTGGGAAGAATGGCAGCCGCAAAAAACAGTTGGTGGTTCCAACTAAGTACCGGGGGAAGCTCTTAAGCTTAGCCCATGATCATCCCAGTGGCCATGCTGGGAGTGAACAGAACCAAGGACCGGTTGGGGAAGTCCTTCCACTGGGAGGGGATGGGCAAGGACGGTTGCCAAGTATGTCCGGTCTTGTGAGGTATGCCAAAGAGTGGGAAAGCCTCAAGACCAGGTCAAGGCCCCTCTCCAGCCACTCCCCATAATTGAGGTCCATTTCAGCGAGTAGCTGTGGATATTCTGGACCCTTTCCCAAAAAAGACGCCCAGAGGAAAGCAGTACGTACTGACTTTAGTGGACTTTGCTACCGATGGCCAGAAGCAGTAGCTCTAGGCAACACCAGGGCTAACACTGTGTGCCTGGCCCTAAACAGACATCTTTGCCAGGGTAGGTTGGCCCTCTGACATCCTTACAGATTCAGGGTCTAATTTCCTGGCAGGAACCATGGAAAAACTGTGGGAAACTCATGGGGTGAATCACTTGGTTGCCACCCCGTACCACCATCAAACCAATTGCCTGGTGGAGAGGTTTAATGGAACTTTGGGGGCCATGATACGTAATTTCATAAATGAACACTCCAATGATTGGGACCTAGTGTTGCAGCAGTTGCTTTTTGCCTACAGGGCTGTACCACATCCCAGTTTAGGGTTTTCACCATTTGAACTTGTGTATGGTCACGAGGTTAAGGGGCCATTACAGTTGGTGAAGCAGCAATGGGAGGGGTTTACACCTTCTCCAGGAACTAACATTCTGGACTTTGTAAGCAACCTACAAAGCACCCTCCGACACTCTTTAGCCCTTGCTAGAGAGAACCTAAAGGATACTCAAGAAGAGCAAAAGGCCTGGTATGACAGACATGCCAGAGAACGTTCCTTCACGGTAGGAGACCAGGTTATGGTCTTGAAGGCGCAACAGGCCCATAAGATGGAAGCATCATGGGAAGGGCCATTCACGGTCCAAGAGCGCCTGGGAACTGTAAACTACCTCATAGCATTTCCCAATTCCTCACTAAAGCCTAAAGTGTACCATGTTAATTCTCTCAAGCCTTTCTATTCCAGAGATTTACAGGTTTGTCAGTTTACAGTCCAGGGAGATGATGCTGAGTGGCCTGACGGTGTCTACTACGACGGGAAAAAAGACGGTGGCTTGGAAGAGGTGAACCTCTCAACCACCCTGGAATGTCTGCAGCGGCGACAAATCAAGGAGCTGTGCACTAGCTTCTCCCCATTGTTCTCAGCCACCCCAGGACGGACTGAACGGGCATACCACTCCATTGATACAGGTAATGCTCACCCAATCAGAACCCCACCCTACCGGGTGTCTCCTCATGCCCAAGCTGCTATAGAACGGGAGATCCAGAACATGCTACAGATGGGTATAATCCGCCCATCTACCAGTGCATGGGCATCTCCAGTGGTTCTGGTACCCAAACCAGATGGGGAAATACGCTTTTGCGTGGACTACCGTAAGCTAAATGCTGTAACTCGTCCGGACAACTATCCAATGCCACGTACCGATGAGCTATTGGAGAAGTTGGGACGTGCCCAGTTCATCTCTACAATAGACTTAACCAAGGGGTACTGGCAAGTACCGCTAGATGAACCTGCCAAGGAGAAGTCAGCATTCGTCACCCATGCGGGGGTGTATGAATTCAATGTCCTTCCTTTCGGCCTTCGAAATGCACCCGCCACCTTCCAGAGGCTGGTAGATGGTCTACTAGCTGGACTGGGAGAATTTGCAGTTGCCTACCTCGATGATGTGGCCATTTTTTCAGACTCCTGGCCCGAACACCTACTACACCTGGAAAAGGTCTTTGAGCGCATCAGGCAGGCAGGACTAACTGTTAAGGCCAAAAAGTGTCAAATAGGCCAAAACACAGTGACTTACCTGGGGCACCAGGTGGGTCGAGGAGCCATAAACCCCCTACAGGCCAAGGTGGATGCTATCCAAAAGTGGCCTGTCCCACGGTCCAAGAAGCAGGTCCAATCCTTCTTAGGCTTGGCCGGATACTACAGGCGATTTGTACCACACTACAGCCAAATCGCTGCCCCACTGACCGACCTGACCAAAAAGACCCAGCCAAATGCCGTTAAGTGCACTGATGAGTGTCAAAAGGCCTTTACCCAGCTTAAGGTGATGCTCATGTCTGACCCTGTGCTCAAGGCCCCGGACTTTGACAAGCCATTCCTAGTAACCACAGATGCATCTGAGCGTGGTATAGGAGCAGTGCTCATGCAGGAAGCAACAGATCACAACTTCCATCCTGTCGTGTTTCTCAGCAAGAAACTGTCTGAGAGGGAAAGTCACTGGTCAGTCAGTGAAAAGGAATGCTATGCCATTGTGTACGCCCTGGAAAAGCTACGCCCCTATGTTTGGGGACGGCGGTTCCAACTACAAACTGACCATGCTGCACTAAAGTGGCTTCATACTGCCAAGGGGAACAACAAGAAACTTCTTCGTTGGAGTTTAGCTCTCCAAGATTTTGATTTTGAAATTCAACACATCACAGGAGCTTCTAATAAAGTTGCTGATGCACTCTCCCGTGAGAGTTTCCCAGAATTCAGTAGTTAAAAAGTGTTCTTAAAATGTAGGAGTCTGTTAGTTATATACTTAGTAGTATATGTAAAGGTGCATGTGTTGTAGTAATCTGTTTATTTTAAGTTCTAGAAGGAAATCGCCGCCAGTGAGCTTCCCCACTGTCTGCAATTTGGGGGGCGTGTCATAAACAGATAGCTAAGGGTTAATGTCTCTTTCACCTGAAGCACCTGACCAGAGGACCAATCAGAAAACCGGATTTTTTTCAACTCTGAGTGGAGGGAAGTTTGTGTCTAAGTCTTTGTTTTCTGTCTGCCTGCTTTCTCTGAGCTTTGGAGAAGTAGTTTCTACTTTCTAGTCTTCTGTTTCTAAGTGTAAGGACAAAGAGATCAGATAGTAAGTTATATGGTTTCTTTTCTTTGGTATTTGCATGAATATAAGTGCTGGAGTGCTTTGATTTGTATTCCTTTTGAATAAGGCTGTTTATTCAATACTCTTTTAAGCAATCGACCCTGTATTTTATCACCTTAATACAGAGAGACCATTTGTATGTATTTTTCTTTCTTTTTTATATAAAGCTTTCTTTTAAGACCTGTTGGAGTTTTTCTTTACTGGGAAATTTCAGGGAAATTGAGTCTGTACTCACCAGGGAATTGGTGGGAGGAAGAAATCAGGGGGGAGATCTGTGTGTTGGATTTGCTAGCCTGATTTTGCATTCCCTCTAGGTGAATAGGAAAGTGCTTTTGTTTCCAGGACTGGGAACGGAGAGGGGGAGTCACTCTGTTTGGATTCACAGAGCTTGTGTCTGTGTATCTCTCCAGGAGCACCTGGAGGGGGGAAGGGAAAAAGGATTATTTCCCTTTGTTGTGAGACTCAAGGGATTTGGGTCTTGGGGTCCCCAGGGAAGGTTTTTCAGGGGGACCAGAGTGCCCCAAAACACTCTAATTTTTTGGGTGGTGGCAGCAAGTACCAGGTCCAAGCTGGTAGCTAAGCTTGGAGGTTTTCATGCTAACCCCCATATTTTGGACGCTAAGGTCCAAATCTGGGACTAAGGTTATGATAAAGTCCTCATGGACAATTATCACTAAAAGAAATCATCACCACAACTGGAAACCTTTGCAGATGGGACAAGGATTCAAGTGACAAGACAAATGAACTGCCACCCCTAGAGATGAGTTTTCCAGATAAGATCTGTGGGACACTGAGAAGTACGTCTATCAATTCTGTGCCTGCTCCGTGATAAGCTCACCCACCAAAACTATCAATTGGCCATTTTGACAAGTGCTAAATTCATGCAGGAGTGTATAAGTGATGTATATGTATATATATACACACACATACACATACACACACACACACAGTTTAGAAAGTGCAGATGTATCTAGAAAGCCTAAATATGGACAGACTGAATACTACCACTCAAGATAAAAAATGATTTGAGGAGTCATTGCAGCCCCTAAAAGTAAGCAGAGCTGACTTGTATAACTCTCCATATAATGTGTTTAGTTTATTTGTTTTAAATTAAAAACAGAAGGATCCGTATACAAATGTACATATCATTAATATATGGCAAAAAGAAATTGTGTAAACCAGAAAAACTGAAATTAAGACTGACATTCTATATTTTACTTATTTCTCACAGTGCAAAAAGCTGGAGATAGAATGTTAGCTTTAATTTTGGATTTCCTGGGTGTGTGGGTTTTTTTGGTTATAAACTTTATGTGGTATAAACACTGAGTTTTGCACTTAACAGCCATTATTTTGACTGGAACACTGCCAGGAAGCCCTAAACAAAGTAGCAACTTCCAAAATATTAATGCAAGAATATTCTTAACCTCACCACGAAGTCTGTTCAGGATACAACAGCTTATAGCACACTTTATAGCATACTACTGGCATAGAAGGAGATGGTGCTTCACCGTGCTGTGTAGTGTGAAGTGGAGGTGAGGAGCAGTAAGCTCAGTGCTGCCTAATACACAAAGCCATCTCAATGCTGCTATATAATTAATATGTAGATATTTAATTGCACATCGTATGAATCATGAGATAAGGAAATACCTTTTACTGTTACCACCCACACAGCACAAAGCATTAGTATGCAGTGAATGCTTATAGGATGCAGTGCCAGTGTTTAGCAAGCAAATAGATGAGATCATTGCACTTCTAACCTTTAAATAATAAACAATTCTTCAATTACTCTAAAATCATTATTTCTAGATTTAGAGCTTACACGGGGGGTGGAATGATGTATAGAGATTAATGTCATGCTGATTTGGGAAAATTCATCTGAGAAATTATGAAAGAACAAACTAGAATTGTTGAAACTATTTAATTATTCTTCAGTGTGAAACCATGAGTCTGAATAACAAGAGTGATGATAGAAGTCTGAAATTAGGATGGGCGAGGAAAGCAGAAGATGAAGAATATATCCTGAATTACTAGAGAACTATGTTTAAGTGGCACAATGGAATGAACATACTAATTTAATGAAATACAGATGTAATCATTCTCTTCCTGCCTCTCTCCTTGCATTCTGATTGTATTTTCAAAATTATGGTGCATTTCTATGGTCTAACTATGAAACAGTTTTATATTCAATGTAAAAATGCAGTGGGTTAGAGTGATAAAGAGGACCCTCTAACCCACTAAAATAACTTACTCCTGTTCTCTTTTCTAAGCCTCCATGCTCGCCTAACTAGACAAGTCTATGAAAGCAGATGTACTTTACAGCATGCCCTGAACTCATCAGATCTGGCACTCTCATACCAAATGAGGAAGTGATTTAGTTAAGGAACCTCCCCTGAAAGTGACCTGTACCATACGCACTCAAGTTAAAATTAGGGTGCTAACTGCTCAAAAACCTTGGCTGATTGCAACTAGGCTGGTATAACAGGAACGGGAGTCTCTAAACTAGCCAAAACCAAAACCACATTGAACTTTCTGAATCAACAGCTGCACTTAAATCTTCTTTCAAATCAACTGGCAGCCAATGCAGATCATGGAACACAGGTATGTGTGAAACATCAGTTAATAGTTGAGACAGTGATCAACTGCTTTACAGTACTGACTCCAACCTGATATTTTCAATTAGCTGTTAACACTGAAAACTAAATTGTCAAGTAAAGAAAGCCTCTGACCATTCTTAAATATACTAATTCCAAAACTAAAACAAACAAACAAAAAGGCTTAAACTCCAGCATTTTTGGTCTTTTTTTTCTTCTTTTCATTAATTTAAATCCTTAGAACCTTGTTACCTACCTCTTACATGGTCAAAGCTATAGCTTCTGCCTTAGCAATAGTTGAAAATAGATATTCAGTGAATCTCCAGTCCCATTGAAGTCCCTGGTAAAACTCTCTACCTTCCTTGGGCCAGAGTTTCAATAATAATTCTTATACTGACTCCAGAAGATTTAATACTTGTAGAGTAAAAGGGGTAGCAGGGAACTTACATTTCAATATGACCTAATGAGAGAAAATGCCAGGTTTATTAAACCTACCTATATGATATTTTCCCAGGCTTTGTCTCTCTTCTCTAGTTCGAAAGTAAGCTTTTGAGGGTAGGGATCATCTCTTACTAGGTGTGGATTGGTTTGGTTTTTTTTTAATAGTGCCTAGTACGATGCCACCTCTAATACAAATGGGACCTCTAAAACTGTAATAATTATTCTCGTTCTAGGCTGGGATTTTTCCAGGTACCTAATGAAGTTAGGGACCCAAATCAACCCTTAAGCTCCTTTGATGGTTTAATGGCTAGAATTTTCAATGTGCATACAGGATGCCAAAGGACATTTGAAGGGAGATGGAGAAATCTTCAGTATTGCATATCTAGGTGAAAGGGCAACAGCCACACATGCATTTCTGTCAGAAAGCATGAATAAGTGGTCGGAGGTTTCAAAACTAGAGCACCTTTACCAAATACTTGCATTGCCTATTCGTTTATTCTTAGTGACTTTATGGGTCCATTACCATAGATGACACTTTTGGCTTTTAAATGAAATGACCATGTTTTGCTTCACTTTTTCTAAATAAAGCCTCTTCCACAGTTTATCCTTATTCCTCCTTCTGTGACAAAAGCTACTGCTCAGCAGAAAGAAAATGAATTACATTTTATAATATGCAGTGAGTGGGCTTCTAAAGACTCCAGTCTGAAGCAATAAAAACAAAACTGAAGAAAGCTTTACATATAACAAGAAGGAAATCAAACAAGATGAAGACTATCTTGTTAAAACTACAGAAAATGGAATAAATACTTAGTGGGTGAAGTAGAGCTATCATATGTGCAGATTTAAAAGAAAATAGAAAAATTTCTCAACCCCAGATATTGGAAAATGTATGTTCCTTTTCAGAGAGAGAACATGCCTTGTTAGAGTCAATATAAGATAATGATGCTTATCCATTGCCATTGGCTAACCACCATCCCCCTCTAAAATTTAGAGATAAACAATTTTGAAAATACTTGTTACCTTACGATAGCAAGAAAGTTGGATATTTTTAGCTGTTAGAGATTATATACTGCCACTCCCAATGTCACAACCTCTGAAAGGTGATGATGACCACTGAAGGTATGTGAAATTTAGTAGTTTTGATTCATGAGAATTCTTGCATTATTCAGATTTAGGACATTTTATACCCCCTAGGTTTCACTTTGAGTTTCAGATTAGTCAAAAACCTTAAATGAAAATCTTGGAGTTTCACTTGGTTTTCCTCAAAAGTTACAAAAGTTTATCAAAAGCTGTTGAAAATATCAAGACATAAGAACATAGGACTTGCATTATCGGATCTAGTCCCCTACTATCACATGCAACCCTGTCCTATGTTCCTGTTTATAAGCTTATCAAGCTCCATTTCTTGCCCCGACCACTCCTATTGGAAGGTTGTTCCAGAGCCTCCCTCCTCTCATGATTAGAAAGCTTCTAATTTCTAGCTTAAATTTACTCATGACCATTTGTTGTATAAGTTATTTTATCATTTTACCATTGCACGGGGAAGAAAGGGAGAGTGAAAGGAGCCTTCACTGCTACTGCTACTTGTGTCACCTGCACAATCACAATCCCTATACTCAGAAAACAAGGCTTGCTCCAAGACACCTCAAAGGAGGCATGGAATATGTGAGGACATATTCTCTCCTTTCCTCACTTCATACTGGCCACAAACCTGACTGGCACCAGACAGGGAAGCATATTGTATCATCCCTTGCGTGCCAAGTACCTCTCTATTTGGGATTATAACTTTTGATGCACAGTCCTGCCTAAAAGTCGTACTGGAGCGAGTGGTGTCACATTGCTCCATAATGGAGACTGGGACTTACAATCTGGCCTTGAATAAATGCTGAAAAGTCTGAAATTTGGCATCTATTCCAACAAATGGTACATGCTAATTAATTTCTTTGGCCAGTATTTAGCCACTGGCTTTTCAACTCTCCTAACACCTTCCTCTTCAATGAGCACTAAGCAGAGGATTGAATGAAATTCAGTTCACTTGATAGTTTTGTACCGAGAAAATAGATTAGCTAGCAAGTGATTTAAACACAAAGGACAATATTTTGAAGATTATATAACTACAGCTATTACAATTCATATCCATGTTAGCCAGATCCCTAGGATTTATAGCAGTTTA
Source organism: Gopherus flavomarginatus (assembly GCF_025201925.1). Classification (NCBI taxonomy): domain Eukaryota; kingdom Metazoa; phylum Chordata; order Testudines; family Testudinidae; genus Gopherus; species Gopherus flavomarginatus. The sequence goes on from NC_066619.1 coordinate 192,371,396, forward strand.
TTAAAAAACCTGCTCTCTCAAACTCTCACCACATTAGTAAATGTGCTTTAGCATGGGCTCTATTTGTAAAAAATCTTGAAAATATAAAGCAACAGAAAAAGTAACATGTTTGAGACTTCATATTAATGTGGCATACAGACTAACCTGATTGTTAACCTTCATTATCTGGACAGATTCCTGGCACTTGACAAGCAGTGTTAAAAAAAGATTTGGATAATGAATGCCCTGAAGCATGAGGATAGATATTTCTTTAGCTTGTCTGATAGCTGAAATAGAAAAACTAGAAAGAGCTAGATAAACCTTAACTAAAGTAATTATTGATGCCATTCCTATTTATACACATATCCATTTTTTGACCTTGCTAATTGGGTGGTTCCATTATATTTGTGGTAACAAATCCAATGTGTCAAATAACAGATGTATGAAAATCTGTGACACGCACACATTTTGTTTCTTGAAGTTACTGCCCAATTCCAATCCATTCCAACACAACAATGTAGAGAAACAGGCTCCCTCTTCTATTTATTAACCACTTTTCCAACCAGAGTCTTGATTACTCCCTTACTTATATCATTTTTACACCCATGTGCCATTGTTCATTGCTTTTAATTGATATACTCCTGACGTACAAGGAGGTCAGTGAACATGTAAATCTATTCCAGTGGATAGAGTTTTAGGAGATACAATTCCTGGTCTGTTTTATCTTGGAAGACAACATAATGCAAGGAATAACCCAAGTTTTTATTGAACATGGCACTTGTTTCTATATAGATACCCCCACAGAATATCCCTAATTATGACTCTGGCTGGCTTACTATATTTGGATATTCATCTACCACTTTACCCAGAATCTTCAAGGAGTTGAGGTAAAGTACAGTACTAGAAAACAACCTGAATCCACAGTTCAGAAAGTGGCAGATTAGGTTGATGGTGGCCATTAATGTCACATCCCACACAAACCATAATTGAAACCATAGGCCACATCATGCAAAGTGAGACCAGTGGGAGTTAAGGGAACTTGACACCTGCAGTAACAAACCCTATAAGTTATCCCCGTAAAAGTTTAAAATGACGTAGAGGAGAAATGGGGGGAGGGAACACAGCTTCACTCATACAAATAAAGATGAGGAGAGGATAGAGTAGGAAGTTCAGTTACTCTTGGCATCTCTAAAGTTGGGGGTGGGGAGACACTAGGGGTAGGAAATGAGAAGTTGAGAACTTTTCCATAGTTTTGGTGCAGAAGCTAAAAGTAATAAATATTTAATGTATTTTGCACTTCTGCAGTGCCTTTAAAATCAAAGTTAGGGAGATGGAGGGATTATAACAGATAGGTATCAAACAATGTGACAGTGACATCGCAATTCCTAACATAGGAAAGGCTCAGGGAGATTAATTTAATCTCAATCAGTCATCTCTCTCTCTCACACACACACAAACACAAAGAGTTTTGGGCCAATCCTTGGATAACAATCAAATCAAGAATCCCTTATAGGCTTCCTGTACAGTGAAACCTGCCAAAGGTTTGTAAAGTGTCCAGGAAGAAATAAATGGAGGAGGGTGAGTGAAGAGTTTCTAAAGAATTGTGATATAATTTGTACAGCCAAGAGCACACGGAAATTGACTTTAGAAATAGGACAAAAATGCCAAAATACAGATATAGGATATAGTCTTTTAACTTTAGATGAGTTGCTTAATGTGGATGGATAAGTATTTAGTCTTAAACTCTAAAAATAATATTTTGTCAGACTATATAATTATATACAAAACTGACATAAATATGGATAGTTATGCACTAGGAAAAATAATATTTTAAAATTATTTGCATTCTGCATCTATTTAGAAATTAACTATATATTTTCATGAGCCTTAATTAAAATAGGTAAAAACATGACTGAAACCAGAAAATGCCAAGAAACTCAACTTAGAGGTGGATACTTCCTGGTCATTTATTTTCCATGTTCTAATTTGTGTCAAAACCTTAAGTACGTTTTAATTCACAGACCAAAAAAACCCTATCATTTTTATCAGATATAATTGAGGAGACCTGCTTCAAGAAATTTCAATAGAACTATATTCCATTGAAATATTTAATTCCATCAGAATATAAATGCTTCATGAAATTGTGTATATTTCAAAAGAAAAACAGTAAAAGTAATTTCTGTCAGTGTTGAATGGTCCTATTCTGATATTTTCTGAACATAAATATGATTCTTTTGTTATAAAATTACATCATTTCACATTCTAAAAATATATTACCAGTATTTCAAATCAAAACAAAACGTTTTGCCAAAATGAAATGTTTTGGTACAGTAAAAATGAAAATATATATTTTTTAAATTGTTTTGGTTTTTGCTCTAATCAGGACAAAGCCAAATTTTAAAATCATTTGCAAATGGAACTTCCATTTGCCATACAGCTCTATAACTGAGCTCATTACTTCCACAGGCTATTGTTTCCATTTAACTACTGTAGGTTAAATGCTAAATTCATAGCAGTTTAATATATTTCCAGATTTCCATTTATTTCCTTTCCATCAATCCAATTCCCCTTTTTTGAGGCTGACTACTAGCTATTGGCCTTTTTTGGCAGTTCAACAGCTTGCAAACAGCTTGAAGTGCTGTAAATGACAAAAGTAGATGTACACAACAAAAAATACTTACATTCATTTAATAAAAAACAATATTTTTGAGAAATATAAAAGCAAAGAAATCCACATATTGATTCCATGTGGTGCTAAATAGAGCGGCACCTGCATAAATCTATCAAACAGCTATCTTCCCCTTAGTGAACTCTTCATGTTATTTTCTCCTCTCCAGCCTTCTATTGCAATTCACAGAGCATTTTAATCAACAGCTAGGACCAGCTTCAGAGCTGGGATAAGCAGGTGCAAATTCATGGAAGCAAACTATGTCCTTTCAGGTCTGAAATTGGCCCCTGCTCTCACAAGTAGCACTGAAAGAAGATAAAGCATATTTCTCTTAAATCTGGTCATTTCTAATCTTTGTCACTCTCAGTTTATGGTCATTTGTCCTACATCTCACTACAAAACAGGCTTGAACTAAATATTATCTCTTGTAACTTCAGGGTTTGTCTTTGGTAATCTAAAGTGACTTATGATAGGTCTCTACTGCACTTGAAGCCCAGGCTCTGACTCAGGTTTGAGCCCAAGCCCCGCTTCTGCCCACAAATAAGAAGTCAGTAAGTTTTGCTACTGACTTCAATGGGGAAGGATTTCATTGTGTTCTCAGAGGCCTCTGGATGCAGTAGACTGAATATTTGTCTTTAGTCATGTTGGAAGAGGCTGACATCTTTCTGTGAGTGATACAGAACTTTTGAGGTTAGTATTTACAGAAACAATTGATTCAATGACATAATTCCAAGAGGTAGTTTCTACAAAAACAAACAATGGTATTTCAATAGGTGATATAAATATGAGGAGTCCCCAGCCCTGATTTAATTGTGTATTTATAGAAGTCAAATCACCAGAAAGCCAATTTCCACAAAGGATTGATGATCCTAGACTCCCACTGAACTTAAAATAAAAAACAAAATAATCTTAAACTGAAATTCCATATGAACTCTCACATTGACAATATGCAGTATTATTTTGTTTCTAAGGGGAATGTTCACCCTCTCTTGGTCACAATGGGTACCTGTGCAGCAAAACTGATGTGGTTCTACTGCATAAAAGAGAAATCTGGATATGAAATAGAATGCAAGAAAGTGATTTACTGCTGCATGGATACTTCTGTCCCCTAATCTTCGATGAATCTATCTGTAGGTAGAGTAGTTTCTGTGGAGTGGCTTTGTAGCTGTCTGTATATGGGGGGGAAGGAGGGAGCAATTTCTTCCCTGCTCATCTCCTCAGCATCTAGTCAATATAATATTGTTAACTGAAAGATAGTCATGTGTAGAAAAGTTCGAATATTGGGATCTGCTCCTGTAGGGATTTTCACTGACGTCAGAACACAAAAAAACTGTACTGGATCAGGTTCCAAAATTGCTTCATCATTTCTACAAGTGATTGTTTTTAAATCAACAATATTACATTGACTGAGACTTCAGGAGATAAGCAGAGGACAGGCAAGGAGAAATCCTTACCCCAGAAGATGTAGAGCTTTGGTTAGGTGGACTTGGCATCTGCATAGCCTCATACATGACAGGCCTCTTTCCCTTCTGCAACTTGAGATGATTGCTTCTTGTTCTGTCATCTGCCACCCTTGAGAACAGCCTAGCTCCATCGTCTTTGGAACCCACCTTAATGTAGTTGAAGGCTTCTATCAAATCCCCCCTCACTCTTCTCTTCTCCAGACTAAATAATCCCAGTTCCCTCAGCATCTCCTCATAAATCATGTGCCCCAGCCTCCTAATCATTTTTGTTCCCCTCCACTGGACTCTCTCCAATTTGTCCACATCCCTTCTGTAGTGAGGGGACCCTATACTCCAGGTGTGGCCTCACCAGTGCTGAATAGAGGGGAATAATCACTTCCCTCAATCTGCTGGCAATGCTCCTACTAATACAGCTCAATATGCGGTTGGCCTTCTTGTCTACGAGGGCACACTGCTGACTCATATCCAGCTTCTCGTCCACTGTAATCCCCAATGCAGAACAGCTGCTTAGCCTGTCGGTCCCCAGCCTGTAGTAGTGCATGGAATTCTTCCTTCCTAATTGCAGGACTCTGTGCTTGTCTTTGCTGAACCTCATCAGATTTCTTTTGGCCCAATCCTCCAATTTGTTTAGGTCACTCTGGACCCTATTCCTACCCTCCAGTCAGGGGCAGCTCCAGGCCCCAGCACGCCAAACGCGTGCTTGGGGTGGCAAGCCGCGGGGAGCGCTCTGCCGGCGCCACGAGGGCAGCAGGCAGGCTGCCTCCAGCGGCTTGCCTGCGGAGGGTCCGCTGGTTCCGCGGCTTCAGAGGACCTCCCGCAGGCACTCCTGTGGCAGGTCCGCCGAAGCTGCAGGACCTGTGGACCCTCTGCAGGCAAACCGCAGAAAGCAGCCTGCCTGCCGTGCTTGGGGCAGCAAAATTCCTAGAGCCGCCCCTGCCTCCAGTGTATCTACTTCTCCCCCCAGCTTAGTGTGATCTGTGAACTTGCTGAGGGTGCAATCCATCCCATCATCCAGATCATTAATAAAGATGTTGAACAAAACCAACCCCAAGACTGACTCCTGGGGTACTCCAATTGATACCGCTGCCAACTAGACATTGAGCTGTTGATCACTACCTGCTGAGCCTGAGAATCTAGCCAGCTTTCTATCCACCTTATAGTCCATTCATCCTATCCATATTTTTTAATTGCTGGCAAGAATAGCATGGGATACCATATCAAAAGCTTTGCTAAAGTCAAGATGTATCACATCCACCGCTTTCTCCATATCCACGGAGCCAGTTATCTCATCATAGAAGTCAGTCAGGTTGGTCAGGCATGATTTGCCCTTGGTGAATCCATGTTGACTATTCCTGATCACCTTCCTCTCCTTCAAGTGCTTCAAAATGCACATACACACAAAACGGGACTAGAGTGAATTCCTTCCCCAAAGCCTTTTACTGTAATTTGGTTAAAGAGTACTATTTTTTTTAAGATTTAAAAATAAATCAAGAAAACAGAGCAAAATAAGGTCAGAATATAACTATAATCTCCTGGGGATGTAATAATATGTTTCCTTACACACATACAGGTTTCCTTGGCAGTCATTTTATGCCAACATGTAATTATTAATTTTCATTTTTTGTGATTATTAAATATTAACAGCATAGCAATTCATATTTTTTCAGTAGTGAAAAGCTCACATAAGTACAATATATTGGCAGTTGTGTTACTAGTTCTGAGTTTGAGGGGAGAATAACTGATAAGTTTCTTGCACACTTAATGAAAAGTGAATGGTGCAAAATACTAGAGATTTTTAATTTAACAATTCAGGGCTAAGACTCTGTCTTTTCTACTAAACATAGATTTCAGTTCCACCAAGCACTTGACTTTACAACTTACCTTGATTTAACATTTAAAATGCTTTTGTACAGCTTTGCATTAAAGTCATGTAGATTTAATATGCTCTAGAATATATATCTTTTGTTTATTTGAGCATACAAAAAGTCCCTATCCTGATCCAGAAATTTAAGTCATCTGGGATTTGCATTTCTGTTACCCTGCTCATGAAGGTAAGCTGAAAGCACTGAAAATCTGAGCTTTCCCACCCTCCCTCTCCAATTGCCCTTCAAATGTGTAAGCCTGCCTCTTTATTAAGTATCTAGAGAAAGTCATAGAAAAGTCTACTATCTTTTACAAAATCCAGAGTTCCTTCCCTTTATTTTGTTCCAGCAGCATCATATATTTCTCAGAAAGACCTCAGACTAATGCTAAGTGCTAGACTGATAAAACCATGTTTGTGTTTGGCCACCAGCTGTCCTTTTCAGCTGGAAAGGTAGAAAGGGAAGAAAAGGAAAAAAAAGACAAAACTCCACCAGAGCAATTCTTGGTCACAAAAAAATAAAAAAAAGCAGTTAAGGCACCAGGATTAAAGCAGTGAGTGGTTCAGTAGTAACACAAGCAGTGTGTATGTACATATGAATATTTATTCAGTATCTGCTCAGTGTTTTATTTGTGGAAATCTTCTTTAGGAAGCACTTGCACAGCATTTTCCTTCAGTGCATAAAATTTCACTTTGTGAAAAATTCTGGTGTTGTTGGTGACGGAACAATTGGTGAGGGAGGTCTATATGACACAATAATGCACAAGGACTTGAACTAAAATGCAAACTTTTAAAATATTTACTCTGTAAATAGGGAATGATTCATCAAAAGTAATGCACAATCAATAGGACACATTTCCTCTATACAGGAAATAGTGAGATGCCTTCTCTCCTTCTCCAGTTGTCTCTTATTGTTATGTCAGAGACAACACCAGAATAATTGACAAAGTGAAGTTAGATCCTCTGAAGGGATATGCTATCAAAGTGCATTGTAAAGATTTCCACAAATAAAAAATACTGATCAGATACTGAATAAATACAAATAAAAAAAGGAGATACTATATTGCTTTGGGTTCAGATTATTTACTCTGCTTCCCTTTATCTGTCTATATAAATAGATATAGTTACACACATTCATCCAACTGTAACCAAATAGCATCTATGCTGCATAGCTAAAAAAGAACAAAAAAATAAAAAACATCTACTAAAACCTCTCTTGGTCAGCTGCATTATTGTGATAAACATTTCAGTGCTGAACCTGCTAAGTAGAATTTCTTTGATATGCTATTGTTTTCTGAATTCTTGGATAAGAAACTGTGTTCACAGACTTTATTACAACAAACAGGCCTCTAGCATGAAGTTTAGGTATTTATAAATAGATGCTACATCCACATGTATTAATTGTGTGGGATCCAGTACTCAGGTTTATAGACAGCTTCTGCTCAAGAGCTTCTTGTTTCACAAAATTTGAAATACTATAAGAAAACATTTGTACTTGTAATGTCAAGTTACCACATGAATTCTCATACCTACTAGCAAAGCTGAAGTCTGGATGAACTTCATCAGTACAGATTAACTGAAAGTACTACTGTGTATATATATATATGTGTCTTGGGCTGAGTTCTGTCATAATTTACACCTACATCTTCACCTTGAATTGCACGGGGGGTGGGAATGAATCTTTAGCCTGGAGACTTCAAGATATTGGATACAGAAATACAGTTAAAGAGAAAACCACTGTTTCTACTCATGCTAACACAATAGATTTAGGGAAGTTCAATGACAAATGGCACTGGGGGCTTCCATGCAGCTTCTTCTCACATACTCTCCAGCAGGGTAAGTCCAGTGTGATTTCCTAATTAACAATCATAAAAGCTAAAACTAATCCTTAAGGGAAGGCTGCCCTTAATCCCCTTCTGCTAAAACAAACTGGGACTCAGAACTGGTGTTAGATATCCTTTCCCCATACAAATCATGAGTGCCAAGATGAGGGATGCCACCTTCTGCACCAGACTTTAAGGCCTTTCCTCATCTTACAAACACAAAGCAGGTTACTCAGCCAGTGCTTCCGTTCCTTCTTCCCATCAAGGAAGTTACACTGGACACCTTCCACAACTTTGTGGCAACCGTGGAACAAAGAAGTCAAATCTTTTTGGTGCTGGGCTTGGAGTGGGTGAGGCAAGAGAGGCAGCAAAGACAGCATATGAACAATTCTTAGCCAAACAAAAGGAGTAAACACATCTCACTACCTGACTAACCATTATCAACTTGAATTGTGTAAGGAAGGTGAATTTTCCGGAAAGACAAGAAAGAGGACAATTTGGTTGCTTTGTGCCTCTTAAATGGGAGCTTTTCACCTGTTTAAGGGGAAGCATGGGAGAAAGCAAAAAGTGCTTCCCAGAGAAGTGGAGTCTTGGGAAAATGATGCTGGTGGAGCTGTGTCAATCTTGTGATAGGTCAGATAGGTAAGAGAAATAAATAGTGAAGGACTATGAAAGCAGGACAAGACGTTTGTGGTTGATGTAGTGGAAGAAGAGAGTCTTTAACAGCGGAGAGATGACATAGTCAAAGCAACAGACCTTGGAGAATTTTAGCAGCAACATTTTTCATTGACTTGAGAAGGATCAAGGTCAGAGAAGAGATTAAAGTAGTGAAAATGTGAGATGATGAGGGCTTTGGCAAGGGTTTTCATAGCATGAGCAGAGATGAAATGTCGTATGTTCAATGTCTGTGCAAGAAAAATCAACAAGATTTTGACACTGCCTGGAGTGTATGTCAAAGGAGAAAGACGAAACCAAGATGATGAGTTTGAGTGACAAGGACAATGGCTGTGAAGTTGACAATGGTTGAGGAAGGGGAGCAGGAAATCAGGAGCACCATTTGCTGCCATGATACGTTTTAGCTGACAGCCACACTTGTTGATATCCAATTAGGAAATAGTACGTCAATTTGGTCTTCAGGCTCTTGGCAAGTCTTCAAAAAAGTTTTTCCTCATTGTGTGAGCTGAGTTTTGTATAAGCCTGTTACAAACAAAATAACACCTTTACAGACAAATCAGGTCAATGATTATTTATTTCCTATAAAAGTGGACTATATCAAATCTACTTCAAAAGTAGCATATTCAGCTAACCCTAAATATCTCAAAGGTTATGGAACAGATTGATGTTTTTCTGATCACACTGCCACTATTATTTTTTTAATTTAAAAAAACCCAATATTTCCAGTACGTCAGTCACCAAACCGTGAATTGAAGCAATCTCATTGGTCATTATTGCCCAGGCACTTTCTGTGATTAAGAAAATATCCAGGAAACTCAGAATTTAAATCAGTATTTCTGCTGGGAAAAACAAAGCTATTGGTTATATTGTGCTTTTATTCCATTTTTAAGACTGAGCAATTATTCCAGGGTAGTGATGTAACATGGCACGTCTTTTAAGATTTAAAAACACTAATTGTAACAGCACTTGAAATATGACTAACTCAGTGAGAGCTCATTTTCTCTCCAGAATCCATTTCTGAACAAAAATACCCCAAATAATTTCAGGTACTTATACATATAAGTACTTGTTGACCTCTCAGCAGATCTATTAATATCAGGCCCAAATCATTACTACTAAAAGGTAATTTTTAAAATTATTCAAATGCCACTAGCAATTTTATGGTAAAATAAACCACAGCTTGTTACGGTAGTGTTAACACAATATTAGACTTGTGACAATGCAGAGTAATAAACCCCTAAAGTTTAATTTTGGAGCAATTTAATACAGCCACATAACTCCGCTGTATACATAATGGTATACCTTAATAACACATGCATTTAATAAGAGAAAGAGAAACTACACATATGTAGCAGAGTCTAATTAATTTTGATAGAGTAACTTCCACATTCAGAATTTCCTGACTTAAAAAAAGAAAGAAAGAAAGACTATATAAATCCATAGGTAAAAATGTTTGAACAACGTCAAAGCTGGCTTTTCATGCAGAATTTGTAAGTTCTTTGAAAAAAAAGGAAATCACTTTTAATTAGTGGTACTCAGTGGTGCAAGTAGAAACCATTTCTTGAGGGTACTGCACTCATGGGAGGGACACAAAGGGAGGGCACATGACCTCGCCACGTGATCCTCCATGTAACTCTTCCCTGCCCTGCCCCCAGCCTGGGGACCCCATGCTCTCACAATCCCCTCTGTATATAGACAAACATCAACATGCTTAACTACTCACTTTCCCCCCAAACATGTAGTATTGAGTCTGTTTATATGGAATATGAGAGTTGGTTAAGGAGCCATTTTAGTATATGTATGACTTATTAAAAGACAATTTTTAAGTAGAACTGTATCTAAAGCTGCTTTATAGTATTGTGTCCAAACATTGCATTTCAATGGGGGATTCAACTCTTACCAGTCCACAAGAGTGGTCCATAGTCATGCAAATACTCCCATTGTCTTCAGTGGGATTGATCAAATGACTAAGGGTTTATAGGATTAGGTTCCAAGTCTGTAAACTGTTCTGGATGAAACTGAGAATGCATGAGCTGTCAGATCAGAAGGAGCTTTAACTATAAGTGAAGATTATAATACCGGACACTGATGTCCTTAAACCAGCTGCCTCAGAAATCTGCCAAGAACTTTGCTGAAAAGTTAGCTCCTCATCTTAGCTCCATTGCTAAGATGAGGAGCATATTTTCAGCAAAGTTCTTGGCAGATTCCTGAGGCAGCTGGTTTAAGGACATCAGTGTCCAGCATTATAATCTTCACTTATAGTTCTCTCATCCACAAAGCTGGAAAATTAGGTATTTGTTTTCTTTGTTTTGCTGCTCCAGTTCCAGTTAACAATATGCATGTTAGACTAGTTTGGCTGCAAAGAAGAATTCTATGTACACTAGGGGCAACACCTGATTCCTGTTAGGCTGGAAAACTGGCTGCATCCTGACAGGACAAACATCCTCTGGTCAGCGCAAGTAGAGGCATTTCTCTAATGATCTGGACTTGATGTGATGCAGTATGGATGTCATGGATAATTAAGACCAATGAGGAGAAACAGAATAAATGTTTAAACACCTTCTGTCCCCACCACCCTTCCCCTCTTGAGAGCTCCTGAACAACATAACAGCATAATATATATGCTAACAAACTTAAACAAAGGCTTTGTTTAATTTTGTAGCATATGTATTGTGCTGTTAAAGCCATATAAAGAATGAATATACTCCCTAGCCTTTAAGGGGTAGAAAACAGCCACACACCCACTCCAGAGGCTGGGGTGGAAGCACATTAGCCCCAAGTCTTTCTAGTACTCCATACCTGCTAAAAATTTCTTGCCTGTACTGTGTAGTGGAGGGTACCATCCTATTTGCATTCCTGATGCTACTCTTAAAATCTAAATCTTCAAGGAACTAGGCACCCTCATGTCTCATTAGCTGCAATACCTTAAATAGTTACCCACATAGGCCTGGTCCACACTACAGCGTTAAATCGATTTAAACAGCATTAAATCGATTTAACGCTGTACCCGTCCACACTACAAGGCACTTAAAATCGATTTTAAGGGGTCTTAAAATCGATTTCTGTACTCCTGCTCAACGAGAGGAGTAACCCTAAAATTGATATTACTATATCGATTTAGGGTTAGTGTAGATGGAAATCGAAGTTATTGGTCCCATTCTTTTACTGAGCTACCCAGAGTGCACCGCTCCGGAAATCGATGGTAGCCTGGGACCATGGACGCACACCACCGAAGTAATGTGCCCTAGTGTGGAAGCATAAAATCGATTTTATAAAATCTGTTTTATAAAATCGATTTTATTAATTTCAATTTTACTCTGTAGTGTGGACGTGGCCATACACTGTAATTATGTTTCAATGAGAAATAGTCTCCTGTGGATGCTCAGTATGTAGTTTTCAGATGCTCACATCTTTATTACATCAAAAAGAATACTATGCAAACTAATAACAAGGCATTAACCATGCTTGTCCATGCCAATTTTTTTTCTCCCCCTAATTAAAGGGACAGGAATATTTTAAAGTGTGTTTGTGTAACTATATGATTTTTATACTCTACCAGAAAAACTAATTCCTAGAGAAATAAATCTAACATAACAGGATGATTTTGTTGATAATCAGACAGAATACAGAACTCAGCTACATTCATTGTTATTATTATAATAGTGCCTGGAGATCTATCACAGAGTTTACTCACTGCTGGGGTGTCCACTGGCACCTGCATCTGGGGACCATCTGCCCAGTGCAGCCCCTCTTGGTCTCTAGGAGTCACCTAGTTTTATCTTTATGGCTTGGCTTCCAGACAAGTATTTTCCAGGGTAACACAGTCTCACTGTCCAAGTTCCATTCCAAGCAGTCTTCCCAGTCATGACTGTGCCACTTTCAGTGGCTAGTAGGGGAAACATGGCCTACTCACTTCTCCAGGTTCCTGCCCAGGGCCCCTACAATCAGCAGTCAGTCTGTGCAGCATCTGAACCCTTGCTGCTGTTTCCCTGCGCTTCTTCCTACTCTGCCCTCTATTGGCTTTCTTCTACACCACTCTTCTGGGTAAATCCCTTCCATCAGAGTCCTAGTGTTTCTGCTCCCCACCAGGTTTCCACCTTCTCTTTTCACTAGGCCCAAAATGACTACAGACTTCCATACTACAGCCCCTTCTGCTTGTACCTCTTGGCTTTGTATAAGCTTCCACCTAGTCGTACACAAATAGGTTCCACCTTCAATCAGTGCTGGTCAGTCAAACCTAAATATCCCCCCAGGTGCAGTCAACTAGGTTAATTAGCCCCTGATGGGCCACCTTAATCCCTTCAGGGTGGTGTGGGATGAACACCCCATTCCAAGTTCCCAATCAAGATCTGGGATTTCCTGTGCTAAATTCAGAGAGACAGCCCTCATCTCAAAAATCTTAATATCACAGACAGTACTTTCACAGAGATTTGTTTTGTTTTTTTCCCTTTTCCTTGTGTTGCATTATTGAATGTAAACCACTAGTAAATTCTGCGTATCAGTAACATTCACTACCATATGAAGTTGGAATTCTGAGATTTCTGATGGGAGTTTTTCACAGATGATGTATTATTTTCACTGGGGCAATTAGGCATTGAACACCTGTTGTTTCACCCACTTTTACTTTAGAAGAAATAAAAACAGCTTGTCTGTTTCAGTACACAGACCACAACTCTTTGATAGAGAAAAATAATGGATTAACTCAAATTTCTACAGTTTGTCCAGAAAGCAATTGTCAGTGCAGAAAATATACCACAGTCAGTATTTACTTTAATGTTGAGTCATATTCAAGGCAATTCATGACTTTGCCATGAGCCCCAATTAAGGGACAGAGTTTCGTTATCTGGGGAGCAGACAGAGGCTACGTCCAGACTACCCGCCATATCGGTGGGTTAAAATCGATTGCTCGGGGATCGATATATAGAGTCTCATCTAGACGCGATATATCGATCCCCGAGCGCGCTTATATCGATTCTGGAACTCCATCAACCCCAACGGAGTTCCGGAATCGACAGGGAGAGCCGCGAACATCGATCCCGCGCGGTGTGGATGGGTGAGTAATCCGATCTTAGATATTCGACTTCAGCTACGTTATTCACATAGCTGAAGTTGCGTATCTAAGATCGATTTCCCCCTCGTAGTGTGGACCAGCCCAGAGAGGGAGATTTTCATAGTCTTCAGTGTTACCCTTGATCTGTGTGGGGAAGTACTCTGTCCTAGATGTAGATGTGACACAGGTTACACACCCAGTGTCCCAAAATGGGTACATGGGTAGGGAAGGTAAAGCCAAAGCTTTTCCCAGTCCTAGACGCATCTCACCCACAAGTGTGTATGTGAAGAAATATAGTGGCTTTGCAAAGGCTATATCTGTTCTGTACTGCTATTCACAGTATGAATAGCTGATCCAGAGGGGAGGGCACTTTACGTTTCCCCTTCCCCACAGCATTTCCCTGTGTGGTTGCGTGCAAGGGGACATGATCACATCCAGAATGTGCTGCAGACAGAATAGGCTCCAAAAAGGTTTTTGTTTTTTTTTTAAAAGGACAAAGTTAAAAAAAAATTGTTCTTGTTTGCTCTTGTGGCCAATTCAGTGCAGTGAATCTGCTCTATAAATCCTTTCCTCATTCTGTCTCTTTCCCTGATCATTCATATCCTCCCATTACTCTCTTTCCCCACCGCTATTCATTCATTTCACTAACCCTCCCCAGATAAGATGTTGCGGCTTTTGACGCACCCTCTTGTGTGGTGCTGCTCCTCCCAGGGACACCTTTTGCTTGAGGAGTATAGACGTGTCAGGATCAGGCTTCTTCTCACTCATTTGACTGATCTTAAATATATTTGATCTATAGGGTACTGTGTAAAACCTCTAGGGTATGTGCGCACACGCACACACACACATATCCTAATACTCCATACTTTTTACAGAGGTTCTAGACCCAATCTTGAAGTCTTTAATTCTCTGAGTAGGCTCCTGAAGCTTATGGGGCTGCATACAGGTTTAAGGCTGCAAGATCTGGCCACTTATCTTGAAACAGTTGATTAGCACAATGCTGTCACTTGCAGGAAGAAACAAATAAAGCTAGATATTTACTTCAAAGTATTTCAGCAAGGCAACATAGCATTCAAGAATCACAGTATTAATTACAATCTATTGTTACACAATGATGGGTCATTCTGCTCAAATGCTCACAATTGCCCACGGTGCCACCTTGTCACGGATACTCAAGAAAAGTTATATTTTTTATTTTGTTTGAAATCTAAGTGTGCCAGGTGAATCATACTTTAATACAATATGCAGGTAATATTTAAAAACCCTGAGACTGAAAATTCTTACAAATATGCTTAACTTTAAGTACACCAATAATCCTTTTGAAGTCTTTTGGACTACTCATATGCTTAAAGTTAAGAATATGCAGAAGCATTTACAGGACAGTACTTAAGTTAGGTCTTTTTAATAAATTTAAAACAGATTATTACACAATACAGGAAAGAAAAGCTTTATGTGTGGGGAAAAAAAGATTCATCTGGTTCTGCATGAGATGCACAATGTACACAAACTGATTCTATTAATAAAAGCTATACACCATATTCAAAAAGTCAAAAGAATTCTTTTTGTGGAGCTCAAGATGTGTTTATTATCCATGGGTAATGAGTGAGTTCTCTCTTCTCTTTGCACTCAAAGTAATTTTATTGTTTTTTTTTAATTTTGTTCCACATTGAAGTTTGATCCAAGTAGCAAATTGTATTGTTTTTCACAAATACCTCTGCTGCTTCAGATATGAATTCCTGGAGGGGGAAAGGGGTCTGTCAGGTGACTGCTGTTTGTTCTGGGAGATGTTCTTAGTGTGATGTCCTTCAAAATCAGTGAGATTAACGGGCATTAATTGATCATAGCTCATTAACATGCATGTTGTCATTTGTCAGCTGTTTGGTTACCATAAGTGCTGTATAGATTCCCAATGATGTTTGTGGTATTCTTTCTTTCAGATTTAATTTTTATTCCCTAGCTATGTTTCTCTATCTTATCAGTGTTATTATGTAATTATCAGTCTTAGTGCTGTGTGTGCTACGTTTATGTGGTTCTTTGTATTTTATCCCTTTACGATCAAGGATGATTGTCAATTAATTTGCATAAATCTTAGTCAAATATTCTTTAGTTGATACTACTTGGTATAATTTACTAAAGCTTCTGGAAATTTTTTTGTAATTGTAATTCACAATGCATATTGTTTACTCACTGTTTTATACCAGTAGTAGACCAATTTTTCCCCAAAATGATAATCTAAATTTGGTATTAAACATAAGTTTCAAAAAACTACAATAAAAATGGGTTTATTTGCTGAGTATTAATAGTTTTATATGTGATTTTGTGATTTCATAGGTATATATATATATGTATACACACACACACACCCTTTTAGGCCCCAAACCAAACCAAACCAAACCAACAGAAAGGAATATAGGATCTCAAGCACCAAGGACAAGCTAATTAAAACTATCCTCCCTGTATCTCTCTGTGAAAAGTTACAAGGACAACATGCTAATTGTACTAGCACATCCACACACAAAGAGTCTGTTCAAGGAGGTGATAAGGGCTGTTGTAAAAACAACTGTGCTCTGGAATTGGTCTTGCAGAAACCCTTTAGCCGCTCCCCCTTCATTTATTGCTCTGCTTGTTTTCTACTATTGTATCAGAAAAGTTAAATAGATTGATGGGAGTCTGTCACATTTGGAAAATAGAATTGTAAAATAAGAATGTCAAGGAAGAGGAGGTAGTAAAACAAAAGTGAAAGATGTGACTTAAAGATAGAGAATGAATGTAAATGAATGCATGTTATACAAATCAAAAATTAGCAAATCAAAGATGCCAGCCTAAAAGTTGTAACTGTGATATCCCATGGCTGAAGAATGCAAGATAACCTGATCACTCCACAGGGCAAGCCGGAATCCACCAAAGTGCAGCTCCCCTCCCCAATAGAGGGCTGAAGACTCGAAAAGAACAAGATAACACTCAATCATCAGGGCTGTGCCATCTGCTGATTGATTATCACTTCAGACAAACATCAGCATGATGAAGTGATTCCCATAGACTTGTATAAGGACAAAATCCTATACGAACAGAACCAAAAATCTCAGGGACTTTGAATCTAGATCTGCACCACCCTCCAGGAGCATTGGATGTGCATCTGACAATGACTCAGCTCCACCCTCATGTCCAGGCTACCTAGCCAGTAGCTTGGCACGAGCAACCTCTAGGCTGATAACTATAACAACTTCAGGTTGCAGGTGTGTGTGTGTGTGTCTTTATAGAGGATTGTATTTTGTTTCCTTTTGTAACTGAACTACCGTTTTGTATTTACAATAAATGCAGTGCTTTTGCCTTATCCCTCTTATAAGATTCTGTTGGCCTTTATTGATATAACATAATATCTCAATAGGATCTGCATCAACCTGCTAAAGAGTCCAAAAGCCCTTTACAGTGCATCCTGGCTCCTGAGTTCAGTGCCATCTGGAAAGAGCTAGACACCGTATAACTGTTTAAGGCCCTGTGGCAGAGTGATGACTCATTGGTGCGGCACCTCCTGCTGGTCACCCAGGTAATTAGCTCTTCCAGTGCAGGGCATCCTTGGCAGACCAATGTCCCGCCTGCTGTTATGCCCCCCCACCCCGTCCATGTCTCTCCCAGATCCCGGTGCCCTTGTATACCAGGGTTCTGCCCTCAGCAGCAAACCATCTGTCTCTGGGTCTCCCCTCCCAGGGTAACTCCCAACCCCCTATCCCCACCTTGCCTCAGTGGCTACTGCCAGTCATTGTCTAGCCCTCACTTCCTGGAGCAGACTGCAGTCTGTAAACCACTCATCATCAGCAAGGGGCGCTGGACCAACTGCCTCTGCCTTTATCTGGGCTGCCTCTTTGCAGCCCTAGTACCCTATTGTGGGCCCTTGGCTTGGCCTGCAGCCTGGGGCTTTGCTAGGCTGGAGCTCCCCAGATCCTTCTGCCCTTCCCCCAGCACTTCGCCACCCCAGGTACCCGCCTCAGCTTCCCAGGTAGCCAGGTCCTTCTCCTTCATACAGTTAGAATGAGACTGTCTAGCTCCTGGCCCACTGCCACCTTATAAGGGCCAGCTGGGCCCTGACTGATCTGGCCACAGCTGCGGATGCTTCCTTAATCAGCCTAGCTTTTCTGGTTGCAGCCCTCTCCAGGGCTGGTTTTAACCCCTGTTTACTGGGGTGGGGCAGTTGCTCCACCACAGGCCCTTTGGTTTTGTTTTTTACTAAACTTCTCTGAAAAATTCCCAGGTTTGGAAAAAGTCATTTGCCAGTTTTAACTCAATTTTTGCAAGTGTCAAATCTCTGGACCTTGCTCCCCATTCAGATTCCTTGCTGCAAAGGTGGCACACAGTCACATAGGTGCCTCCCTTTCTGAACCATCAGTCTGGTCACAGTTAAGCAGCAAAATCAAGAGAGTTTAAATATCAGCTCTTATCCACCCATTACCATTTGTTGCCTATTCTTCTCACTTAGGACTGTTGATTACAGATTGCTCTCGCCCCTTACTCCACCGATATGGCCACCAGGTGCCCGTTATCTACCGGGTAATGAGCGTTGGAATAGGGCGGAGGTTCGATCACTGGATGCCCTGGGGGGAGGTGACAAGTGCCCAAGGGTAGTGACGGGGATAACGCAAGCAATCAGTCGTAGTGATAAAGATTAAGGATTTATTAAATGAGTCACAGATAAGGATAAGGGATAACACAATTAGTTACAGCTTGGGCTTACAATATAATACTAGAACAAATAACACAAACACTACAATTACAAATAGAAGCTGGCCCTGGTATTTTTCTAAGTCCCAGTAATTATTCAGGTCATCCCAGGGGTTAGTAAAAGTGATATTGGTGCTATTAATAATCATAAATGCAGCAACTAATCTTATTAAACACAAATTGCGAGGCTCAACTGGTCCCCCTTGCGTTCAAGGTTTCCTGGTCAACGGGTTTCCCCTAGCAGGAGCCTTGGGGCGGCTGGAACCAGTCTCTGCCTCTTATCTAGCAGTACAGATATACAGATATCCTTAACAGCTAATCTTACTTACACATACAAACCACAAAAGTTTCATTACGGCCGGCAAGCTGTCAGGCTTCAGGAAACGCGTGAGCCCGGAGAGAGACTGCAGGGTGATCAAGCCTGGATACGGTTCGACGGGAATTCGATTTCTCTCTGCCCGTCCCCGGGGGGGGGGCCAACAATATATAACGAATTTTCGTCATAATTTATAATAAGCCAATTGCAGGGTCGCGAGTGGCTCATGCCCATACAAGGGAGGCAATCGGCCCCCAGCATCTCTACTCAGGAAGCAACCGTCTGGGGGAAACTTCCCCTCCTCAGGTCGGCCGACCGCAAGGTGCTGTTTCCTGTTACAAGTTCTGCTTTCTGAGCAGCTATGTGATCAGTGGCAGTTCTGGGGGCTGGGGGAAAATTCCGTTGGGGGGTGGAGGCCGGAGCACCTGCTGTCTGGCCCTAGGGCCCAACTTGGGGGTCTAACATGCCCCCATGCTCCGGCCGACAACGCCCAACATACCTAAACCTCAGTGTCCGAGTCAGCGTCCGCTCCTACGAGCGGACGCGTCTCAGTGGCCGAGGCAATAAGGGCACTTCCCACCATCCGCCGAACACAGGCCTTAACAAAAGCACACCCGAGGCAGAGGAGGCAGAGGCCCACCACAAGCGACACAAAAAGGGCCTGAAAATAAGACTTATAGGCTCCAAGGCCCAGCCACTCCAGCCATGACCAGAAGCGGAAGGTCTCTCTGGACTCACGCACAGCAGTTCCCAAGGCCTGAAGGTCATTAATCACTTCAGTTAAGTTTCCAGAAATAGAAGACAGAGAGATACAGCACTTATCTTTAAACTGTGGATACATAGATATGAGGGTTTCACAAAAATCCCGTGATTGCAACAAAAATTGTATCATTAAGCGATTCTGAAAAGAATAATCTCTAATTCACCTAATCGCTGATTAACTAAGCTAAAGCCCTTTGCAGTGGTGTTGGCTAGCGTTTCTATAGCTAACGATTGGAATAATACTTGCTCACGCAATAACATATATCCTACGGGGTTAAATGAGACCACTGAAGATACTACAGAGGACAACGCACCCCTTGCCCTCTCCCACCATCCCCAAGAACGTCGAACCCGCCCGACTGAACTGGGCTGCCAGGTCTTAACGTAAATGCCACCTCCTTTTATTAAAATGGAACCAATGGTACATACACCTCTAGGATTGGGAGGAAGCACCGCATAGGCTGCCTTGCCACACAGCCAAAAGTGCCCGGGTCTGAGGAACCAAGGGGAAAAGGTCGAGTCCTGACATGCCGAGCCTCCCTTAAAAACTAACTTCTTAATGTGGCTGTGGGATAGATATGTGTGCTTAAGGGGCTGATAGAAGTTTTTGCCGTTATAAGTGTTGCCGCCGGACCCAATTTTCCGGCCGCGGTTACTGCATAAAACGGGGAGTGGGGACGTACGATTGAAAATAGGGCTGCTGGCCGTCTCATTTCCATCTACCAGCTGCCACTGGGAACAATTGGGGTAGGCCCCAACCCAACTGGTTTCTGTTCGATTATTTCCCAAAAAGGCCCAACAGTGGGATGCCATGGGCCTTTCCCCAGGTGACAAGGGGAGTGGGCCCATACGACGTACCCGAATTTCATTAAAAATAGGAAAAACAAGGGGGGAAATGGGGTCAAAAAGATCATTTGTGCAACCTGTCCATTGTACGGTGGGGAGCCACTGAGCAAAGGGGGAAGAACAATTGAGGGGATTATTAATACTACTAAAGTTAAACACTAATGGCAATAAATCAAACAAAGGCCTATTTACAGACAGCCTGTTGGAACATGCAAGACAGTTCTCAGAGGTCAGCGAGGATAAGTCAATGTTTCCTCCCAGGGCTTCCTGGATCCAATAGGCTGCGAACAGAAGCTGATGGATATTTTCGCCCACACGATACCGTCTCGGGTTCAGCAGAGGTGGGTCCCTCTGATCGTTGTTCTGGCTTCCCGCCGCTATGGCGAACTGTAAGACAGAACAGAAGGCGGCCTTATTGGCCCCCGTTAGTTCGTTCCTGACTCGGAACGCTTGCTTATCCAGTTATGATGGACCAAGGTGTGGGTGCCCCGGGCATCCACAATCGTGTAGGTATTAGGATATTTACCTGCACTTACAATTTGTGCAGCGTAGGGTTCTCGGTGACCTGAGGCCTGTGGCTCAGCCACCCAGACTAGTTGGTCAGGCTGATATACGGGAGTCCAGGGGCCTCTAGGTCTGGGGCTAATTTCAGGCCAACGAGAATAGTTTGCATTGAGAGAGATTAGAACCTGTGGTAATAGTGCACTCCAACCCTTATAGTCAGCGTTGGGATTAACTGAACGAATCATGGTTTTCAGAACCCCGATTTTCCGCTCTACAACACCATTACTTTCGGGGTGATACTTCAAGTGAATATGGAGGGAAGCCCCCCATCCCAACACTAATGCTTCAAAACGTTTGCTGGTAAACGGGGGTCCTCCATCTGCTTGAACTTCGGAGGGCACACCCCATGCTGCGGCTACCTGTTGCAGTGCCCCAGCCACAGCCGCAGCCGTGGTGGTATTCAGGGGAATACAGTGAGTTTGACGGGAGCCCAAATCTACCACTACCAGAGCCTTTGGGTGGCGACGGGCTCCAGGTAGGGGTCCCATTAAATCTATTTGCCACACCGAGCCAGGAGGGAAATACTCCGCAGCGTACGCCCACCGCTCATAACGTGGGCGGTTTTGGGACTTGATTTGTGCACACTTAAGGCAGGACTGCACGATTCTTTCACAGTCCTGCCGCCGTACCTCAGGTTTTCCCTGAGCACCTAGGGCTAACTGATTGTATAGGCGGCCGCTAGGCAAATGCCCCCAATCCTCATGAAGCCATCGGAGGAATGGGTCGGTGTTTAGCTGGGGCTGCTGCCCCAGGCACACTTGGGGAGCTTGAATTTCCCTCATTCTGTGATCCAATTCGGAGTGAAGGGGGTTAGAGTCAGGACGATGTGACGGGCAATGGGTTATAAACCAGGGCCGGGAGAACTTACGTACGAGGTCAAAAATAGTCTCCCACAGTGGCATGAACGCTGTGGGGTTAGCCTCTCCCGTGAGGATGCTGAGACAAAATTGTGAGTCTATACCCAATACGACCTGAGCAGAAACAGAATGGGCCTGGGTAACGTGCTGGGCAGCGAGAAGGACCCCATGAACTTCGCTATGCTGGGCCGATGAACCCGGGGGAAGGAGATCAACCTGAAAGTGGTCGCATTTAGCACAGAGAACTCCTGCCCGGGGGGTCGGGGAAGTGCCCCCGTCGGACACAATCCAGGGATCATATTTTGTTTCTATACACAAGGGCTCCGAGGCCGCTGGGAATCGGACATCGTTTGGCAGCGATTTAAGCATCCATTCCCGCCACGTGATTTCCCCCAAATAACACAGCTGTTGCCAAGTTAGGCTGGTTCCATGAAAACTGGGGGGGGGCAGCCGCGTGAGCCATGGAATGAGGTGTACCTCGGGGCCGATCAGGGTCCCTTTACTAGATAGCGGGGCCCAAATGCGTGCCTCGCCTGCGGCTAGTAACATAAGTCCTATGGGTCCATATCGATACTGAGGACCCTTGAGCCGTCGGGCCCAGTTATAGACCGGTTGTCCGTCTTGTGATACCGAGTACCCATAGTGATGTTGTGTAAAGAACAGGGTAATGATAAAAGGTGAATCCCTTTTATATCGTGCTAGCCGTGGGTTAGAGGCAAACCAGGTGGCTATTCGTTCCAAGCTCTTTTGGGCCTCAGGACTCCATATTTCCCGTTTCCGTTTGGACGAGAGGGGTCCCTGGATCGTTTCCAGGTCTACAAGGTGTTTATCTGGAATGAAGTGTCGGTGATAATTAATCAGGCCTAAAAGTCTCTGTAGTTGCTTTTTATTCTCGGGTGGGTCTTTAACCCAAGGGTCTAAAATCCCCGAGGTGGGTTGGCCACAGTTATAGGGGTCATAATGTTGGCCTAAGAAGGAAAAGCTTTGAGAGGGCACGAGGTGGCTTTTTCTCTCATTAATTCGCCACCCATTGGCCCTTAGCTCGGCTACCACGGTGTTAGTTACGTGTTGGACTATGTGTTCGTTGGGCCCAATTATGATTATATCGTCCACATAGGCTAGAATGGTGGTGCCCCCAGTGGCTTCTACCCCCTTTAAGGTTTTTGCAAGAGCGGCCGTGGCCAAGGCGGGGGAATTACAGAACCCTTGAGGGCACACCTTCCACTGGTACTGCGCGCCCTGGAAAGCAAAATTTAGAATTTGGGGTTTGTCCTCCAACGGGATTTGATAGAACATATCCTTTAAATCTAGGGTGCAGGCCCACCTCCCACTGGCATCGCTTAACTGTTGCCGTATTTCTGGAATGGTGGCTGGGCCTGCGAATGGGAGGTGTCGGACTCGGCTATTTGCCTGCCTATAGTCAATGACCAATCGAAATTCAGAGGGGTTGCCGGGCTTGGGGATACCCCAGCCGGGAGATAGATAGTTTGACGCGGTCGCCTGTGTTATCCGTCCCTCTTTTAATAATTGGTCGAGGAGTTGCTTAATCAGGGGGATGCCTTCAGGCTTCGTGGGAATGGGGGAGAATTTCCATGAACTGTTATTAACAAGCTCGGGGCAATAAGGAGGGGGGGCTTCGGGCGACAGGGTGACAGGCAGAACCTGACAGACTTGTTTTTGTAATCGCAGTCGTTTGATATCCCCAACCCCCAGCAAATTTGTTCCTCCCAACAAAGCCTTAACTTTTCGCTTATACCCCTTATGAATCAAAGTAAAGCTGACTACAGGCTTTTCTTCAATACTGTTAAGACCCTGAATAAACATAGTAGAACTTGTGGATACATGAGGCACATCGGATTTTATAACAGAGATTTGAGCTCCGGTGTCCAACAAAAAAGATACAGGGGTGTAAGGGGGTTTGGGACCGGCTACCAATAGGGTGTGATATGGTCGATCATCCCAAGTGTCTGTGGAGGCCGGGGCGCACCCGGCCTCTACTCGTTTTTTGTCCTCAAATAGTCATCCCAGTCCTTCCATCCTAACTGTTTCCCCAAATCTTGCTGCTGGGAAGTGGACATCTTCCGCAGTGCTTCCTTGGGGATCCCCTTATGTAACAGGAACCCAAAAAGTGCTCTTTCAGCCTTGGTTCGTTCAGGGTGTTTAGGCTGACCCTTGTTAACAGGGCTCTCAGCTGGAAGGGCTGAAATGGGGTTCTTCGGGGCTGGTGGCATTCGGAGCCGGGACACGGCCTCATATAAGGTAATAAGGGGTTGCCCAACCCAACCATGCAACAGCAGGAGTCCCCCTGTGTCAATTGGTGGGGCGCCATCTACGGCCAAGTCCACCACGTCCCGTTGGACCGGAATTTGAGTGGGGTCTGTGACATAAATAAAGGGGACACCTGACTGAACCTGTTGCTGGTCTAAATTTAACGGTACCGTTTGTGGGTTCCACACTATGATGGACGCTCCGGCAATAGCCCAGATGATCTCATGGGGTGTATTTACGCTGCCGGGAGGTACATACAGTCCCTTAAAACTGCCTTTCATGGCCAAGACGGCCGCGGCCGGGGTGGTGAGCGGCCATACCTCATTTCCCAAGAGATGATGACCCGGGAACCCCGACGCCCAATTGGACGTTTTGGCCAGAACAGCGGCTTCCTCCCTATCCACCATCTCTGCCCCGTGATCCAGGGCCAGACGACCCAGCCACACTAGGGTTGCCTCGCCCTCCCTGCGCCTCGTGTCTGCTAAGAATTCCTTCATCTCCGCCTTGGTGCGAGTTCGGTACTCGGTAGTCGTAACTGTCTGACCTGTATAATAATCCACCTTACTTTTGGTGATAGCAACAGGCATGGCCTCCATCTGCCCCTTCTTCTCAGGCGCAGGTGGGGCTGAGGGGAGTGCGGGATAAATTAAAGGGCAAGGGGGGGCTTCATAAGGGGGTGGCCTCCCGTCCTCCTGCTCTTTGCCACTTATCTCACACTCTGCGCTGTCGGTGTCGTTAGCAGCGGCTTGTTTAGCAGCAAACATAGTGCTTCCATGAAGGACCGCACAGAGGTCCAGCGTTTTGTTTAATGCGCTGAACAAGACCGTGGACACGTCTTCCAACTTATACTCGTCTGGTCTAAGTTTCCTTGTCCGCCTGGTCTGTTCCAATTCCTTCATTAAGTGGACTAACAACCCGTGGGCTGGATCACCCGGCTGTACCCGGGGCGGGAGTATGAGTTTGGGAACGGTGGCCCCGGATCTTTTTATGATACGGCTACACTCGTTCCAAATGCCAGACGGTGTCTCGGTCCGACTAGTCTCCGCAACCCCCGTGCACTGGGGTTGCAGGGAACTATCGGCCGGCTGACATTTAAAGGTGGGATGGCAATGGAGGAGACATCCTACGGCAGGCAGGATTAATGAGGTCGTATAGCTTTTTGACCCTGACCCTGATTCTATAATACAAATCCAATCTAGGGTGGGCTTCGCAGACTGTCTGCTGGCCACTTGGTGAAATTGCAGGTGTTGAAATTGCTCGAGCTCAGATTGCTCACGGTCCCCACTACACCACGGGCACTGACCCTCCCGAAGGCATCCTGTTCGTGACGCCATGTTGATTACAGATTGCTCTCGCCCCTTACTCCACCGATATGGCCACCAGGTGCCCGTTATCTACCGGGTAATGAGCGTTGGAATAGGGCGGAGGTTCGATCACTGGATGCCCTGGGGGGAGGTGACAAGTGCCCAAGGGTAGTGACGGGGATAACGCAAGCAATCAGTCGTAGTGTTAAAGATTAAGGATTTATTAAATGAGTCACAGATAAGGATAAGGGATAACACAATTAGTTACAGCTTGGGCTTACAATATAATACTAGAACAAATAACACAAACACTACAATTACAAATAGAAGCTGGCCCTGGTATTTTTCTAAGTCCCAGTAATTATTCAGGTCATCCCAGGGGTTAGTAAAAGTGATATTGGTGCTATTAATAATCATAAATGCAGCAACTAATCTTATTAAACACAAATTGCGAGGCTCAACTGGTCCCCCTTGCGTTCAAGGTTTCCTGGTCAACGGGTTTCCCCTAGCAGGAGCCTTGGGGCGGCTGGAACCAGTCTCTGCCTCTTATCTAGCAGTACAGATATACAGATATCCTTAACAGCTAATCTTACTTACACATACAAACCACAAAAGTTTCATTACGGCCGGCAAGCTGTCAGGCTTCAGGAAACGCGTGAGCCCGGAGAGAGACTGCAGGGTGATCAAGCCTGGATACGGTTCGACGGGAATTCGATTTCTCTCTGCCCGTCCCCGGGGGGGGGCCAACAATATATAACGAATTTTTCGTCATAATTTATAATAAGCCAATTGCAGGGTCGCGAGTGGCTCATGCCCATACAAGGGAGGCAATCGGCCCCCAGCATCTCTACTCAGGAAGCAACCGTCTGGGGGAAACTTCCCCTCCTCAGGTCGGCCGACCGCAAGGTGCTGTTTCCTGTTACAAGTTCTGCTTTCTGAGCAGCTATGTGATCAGTGGCAGTTCTGGGGGCTGGGGGAAAATTCCGTTGGGGGGTGGAGGCCGGAGCACCTGCTGTCTGGCCCTAGGGCCCAACTTGGGGGTCTAACAAGGACTCAGAGCGTACGTCCAGACTACCCCGCCGTATCGGCGGGTTAAAATCGATTGCTCGGGGATCGATATATCTCGTCTAATCTAGACGCGATATATCAATCCCTGAGTGCGCTTATATCGATTCCGGAACTCCATCAACCCCAACGGAGTTCCAGAATCGACACGGAAAGCCGCGGACATCGATCCCGCGCCGTCTGGACGGGTGAGTAATTCGATCTTAGATATTCGACTTCAGCTACGTTATTCACGTAGCTGAAGTTGCGTATCTAAGATCGATTTCCCCCCCCAGTCTGGACGAGCCCAAAGCAGTGAATGCTCCTGTGAAGTACTGACATGAAAGGAGCTGAAGGGTCTCAGAACCTCCCAGGAATGTTCAGCATAATGCAAAATCAATTTTTTAGGTTCCTTTATACATGGAGCTATAGAACCATCAAAAAGAGTATCCACATTCTACACATTCATCTCAGATATTTATTTCTATACAATTACTGGCTTAATAAACTCATCACTTGCTCATAGTCTATAGTATTGATCTGCAGGAACCCCATCAATATTTTATATCCTTATGTATAGAATTGTCTGGGTTTGGTGCATTTTGTATATTTTTAAACTATTTCACCAATAGTAACAGATTATATAGTGACTACATGAGGTAATTGCAAAAATGCATATTAACTTGATGGTGTGTTGACTTTAAACACTGCCATTACAAACAAAGAAGTAATATTGAACATCTGATTTAAACCCATATAAGGAGAGAAATTTGGAATTAAAGCTACATTTATGAGCTGAAAAGGTAGCTATATGCCTAGCATCCATCGAACCTTTCAAGTTTAAAAATAAGCATAGTTTCTATTGTGATTTTTTGCAGTTTTAAAACACCTGGATTGTTGATATTCTCATGGTAGAGCATATTATATATTGGTAACATATCTCTCCATTCACATTCTAGTTCAACTGTAATAAAGATGAGTTAAAATGGTATGCACTGGTATTTTCTTTTTCTCTTATCAGAGGAACTTTACAAGTTACTTAACCGTATTAAGAGTTAGTGTAGTCCAGTGGTTAATCAAGAAAGGGGAATATGAAGGATTCAGGGCTCAAATCCCATTTGAGACCCTAATCTTGCACACTTGAACGTCACAGACGTATGCAGTCTTATTGAAGTCAGTTCTCTGTGAGTGTAAAGGGACCTTAGAGTAAATGAAAATCAGGCCTGTTGGGACTACTCAGGTGCTTAAAGTACAGTACATGCATAAATCTTCAAAGTGGGGCTGAGTCAAGAACTCACTATGTGATCTCCAGCAAGTCATCTGAAAGCATCATATTTCTGTCAGGCAACTTGTAAAACTGGGAAAACCAGATATGCTTTCCTAGGCAAATTATTTTAAAATCACAGATGTGTATTCCCATATACTCAACAGTACAGAAACAAGCTAGTACATTTATATATCTTCCTGTTGGTTCTGGTCCTTGAAGGATTTAGTATTCTTCTGATACATGCATGTTTTGGAATTCTCTTTGTTTTCCGTACATGTCCTTTTAGACCACAGGGAAACATCACTCAGCAGTTTTGAAACTATTTGGCAATTTCAGTGTTTTGTCATTAAGAAATTAGGAAATTTGTAGTCATCTGTTTTCATGCTACACCCATCTCCTCTATATCATCCCCTAGCCCTTCCCTCACCTCAAAATGAAGTGTTAATAAATATGGAAGTACTTAGAAAAAACTTGCCATTTCAAATAAATCAACATGTTCAATGTTCAGAAGAACAATGATGGTCAAATCTGGAAAGGTTAAAAAACATTCAGAAATTCATAATCCTCTCCAGATATCTAATAATTAAGCTAGAAATCTCACTGGTCTGGCTTTTCTCATGTTTTCCCCAAGTTTAGAAATCGAGTGAGCATGGCATTTCCTGTAATGTTTTATTATTTTATTTCCACTCTGAAACCCAAAACATTTTTAAGTATATGAAAGGATAATAAAACAGTTATCTGAACTTTGTGCCTCTAAGGAGGTTCAGGTCTAGTTTGGCTGAAGTTTTAAGTGAAGAGTCAAGGCAGTTTTTAATTTAATTCAAAAGGTTTAGTAATCCATACTTGAGAATAGATATGATTGCCTTAACTGAAGACTTAGTTTTAAACTGATCTTGGGAGGAAAAAAAGTGCAGAATTAACTTAAAAAGGCTAGAGAAGTCAGGGAAGACCTGAGCTATTTATCCTTGAGGTCATGGATGTGGTAGTTCAATAATTGATGATGATCTGTGAGAACTATAGTGACACAATAGTGCTATCAATATAATATATATATACTGTAAATTTATAGCAAGCTTTCAGATTAATATTACTTTCAGGAATGCCAAAAAATATATTTCTATTTTCATCCCACAGCTTTATTTTATGTTCCCACTGTTGCTTTCCCTTTCTCACTAGTCCCCAGAGCCTTTCATTGTGTCTTGTTAGATCTTGTATTAACTTAGTTCTTGATCCTGCGTTTCTTACACTCCCATAACTTTCATTAATTTCAGGGAGAGCTTTGGGTGCATGAACAATGTGAGATCAGATCCTTAGACTGTAAATTTTCATACCAGTGCATTGTCTTTTATACATCTATAAAATTCCATGTACATTCGTGGGACTCTACAAATAATACTAACACTATTCCCTTATCACTAGTCAAATCAATAACTGCAATGATTCCATGTAGAGTGCCACACTGAAAATTAACATCTAATGGGTGACATGGTTGAACAAAACAAACTAGTATATCTTTTTACAGATTCTCAAAAGTATTGTAAAAATCAGGCCCTAGCAGTGTCAGAAGCTCTAACAGGATTTACAGCACCTGTAGATGAGGTAGCCAGAAGTATGAAAACATAATTTTTTTAGATATGCTGTGAACTTTCTTTTTTAATGGAGTTTTCTCTCAATCTATGCCCTCCAAAGCTATTGTTATCTGACGTGTATCTCATGATCAGCAGGGAACACACAAAGATGTGTGTGTGCACATGTGTGTGCATGCACATATCTGGTACCTGGATGTTTGATTTGATTTTATTATACTAGGCAAATAATTTTTGTGGATGTGAGGAAGAAATTAATAAAACATAGTTGCTAAGGCGGGGAGGTTACTATTACGGATGATTTTGCTTTTCAGAAAAAATGTTTTTTCAACAAAAGCCAATGCTTTTATTCTTTCTCACTAAGGTCCTAGTTCAGCAAGATACTTAAGTACATTCGTAATTTTAAGCATGGGAGTAGACCTATTAACTTCAATGGGACTACTCATGTACCTTGCTGAGTTGGGGCCTGAATTACTACTTTCTTAATCCTGTTCAACCACTGGTTAGTTCTTAAGAAAAAACAGCATTTACCTGGAGCCTGCTCATTACAGCTGCAACTGATAGCTGAAAGTTCTTTCATTCTTGAGGGCACTACAACAGGGTTTGCCCTTTTCAGATACATGGAATAGCATACAGAAAAGGGAGGAAGAATGAACAACTTGTTTAGGTATAATTGTGAAATAAAAAAAAATACAGTAAGAAAACAATGAGAACTTCTGTTATTCAATTTAAAAGTTGGTTGAAAGCTTTTTGCTACATCCTCATGTGTGTTTTAAAGTTTTTCTCAGTAAGATTCCCCTCCCCACACCAATATCATTGTTTACTGGCCACTGGCACATATTTGCCAGAGTTCAACAAATTTCCTTTGGGAAATTACTATGAATCTCTCAGCCACTTATGTATTTGCTTCAAATACCATTAGCTTTTTTCAATTTGTGAATGGGTACAAGAAGTTGCCTGATTGTAAGTCCTTGCATAAGGACAACTGTTCCTCCATTGTGTCACCCAGTTCTAAAGTGCTTGAACTCCCACATGGAAGTTCAGTGTAATTACAACTGCTTACTTTTAACAATGATAAATGGGTGTAGGAATCTCTCTCTCAGTACTGGGAACTGAAATCTGGGACAGAAACAACCAGCAGAGAAATCTGTAGAAACACTGAGCCTCTGAGAAAAAGCTTCAGATGAGGTTTATGATGGTGATTATTTGAGTTACTAATAGAATCAGAGCTCAGGAAGGAAGCTCAGTGGCAGTGGCGCTCAGACTGCCCAACTCTAACAGAATAAAATAGAGAGGTGCTCAAGGCAGAGGGTAAGCTACAGTATAAATAACAAAAAGTTCTTACTTTTAACCCTCTTCTTCTACAAGTGAAGAGTTATAACATCTTAATTTAATCTAAATATATCCCCCAAAGGGCAATTTCCCCAGTCCTTTCAGCATACCATATCTCTTTGTGGTGTATTCTGCAATGACTGTTTTATCTAGGGAAGGGAAATAAAGGGAATAATTGTTTATAATCTCAAAGATTTTTTTTCTGTGCTCAGACAGCTGGAGAGGATGAGTACATTCAGCAGTTCCCCACTTCAGCAAGAAGTTCTCTGTACTTCTTGATATGCTCTTACTCTACATCCTCCTACATAACAAGCTCAACGCAGGATTTGATTCCCAATCCCACATCCATCTTTAAGCTTCAGAACAAAGCATATAACACAGGACCTAGGAAAATACTTCAAAATAAAGCTTGGCATTTTGAAAAATAGTGATTTGTTAATTTTATGCAGGACACAGTATAATGGCCCTTTCATCAAAAAGAGTAAGCACTCCTGAATTAAAAGTTGGGGATTCTGATCTCACTTATACTTGTTCAAATTGGAGGGAGGGAGGGAACAAATGAAGTCAGTGAGTTACACTGCTGTGAAATCACTGTCAGTTAGATCATAACCTAACCCAAAGTGTTGCTTCAGTACCTTCTGAACAGTTTGTAGCACAGTGGACTAGAAACTCATTTTGGACCACCTCAGTGCCACTAGATGAAGTGAAGCAGTGGGTGAAGAATGAGAGGCAGGAAAGAAAATGCAATAAATAGCAACAGGAAATATCAAAGGCAGAGGTAATCTCTCCCTCTCATCTCACTTTGTTGCTGATTTCAGAATTACATGCTAGAGTAATGCCACGTGCATGTTATTCTGATTGTAAAGATGCAGCAATGATGATGAACGAGATAGCAAAAGATTAATGAAGATGATGTGAAATACTGAAGTATACTGGAAAGAGAGTAGTCTTTTATGGAAGAAACACAATACAAGGGCTCTATTTTGAAATCCTTCTTCACATGAGTAGTACTATTAAGAACAACTGGATTACTTATGTGAGTAAGAACTATTTGAATGGTTTGCAAGACCAAGCCTCAATCATTTGACAAATTTCATTTTCTTCCCGCTAAGTGCAGCTTTCACTTTGGTTCTACTCCCATTTACCCTGTTCCTGAATTGTAGCCATACGTGAGAGGTTTTAACATCCTAACAATGTAATGTTTTTATGTGTAGGAAATATGTCTAGAATGCAGAGGATGGACAATAGCTTAACATGTCTTTTTGCCATTGTAGACCTAGTCAACAATTACAAATTGGGAAACCTTCAGGAAGTTTGAAGTTTACATTTCAAGCCTAAAAATGTGGACTTTTATCCAAACCCTTCCCAAACTCCTCTGAGCCTGTGTCATAAACAGATGGTTAAGGGTTAATGTCTCTTTTACCTGTAAAGGGTTAAGAAGCTCAGTAAAACTGGCTGACACTGACCAGAGGACCAATAGGGGGACAAGCTACTTTCAAATCTTGGTGGAGGGAAGTCTTTGTTTGTGCTTTTTGTTTTGTTCGTTCTTCGCTCTCGGGACTGAGAGGGACAGGACATCATTCCAGGCTATCCCAATCTTTCTTAATCAGTCTTTCATGTTTCAAAATTGCAAGTAATAGCCAGGCAAGGCAGATTACTCTTATGTTTGTTTTCTCAACTTGTAAAGGTTTTTTTTGCTGGAAGGATTTTTACCTCTGTTTGCTGTAACTTTGAATCTAAGGCTGGGGTGGGGGGTCCCTCAAATCCATATGAATCTGAGTACCCTGTAAAGCATTTTCCATCCTGATTTTACAGAGATAATTTTTACCTTTTCTTTCTTCAATTAAAAGCTTTCTTTTTAAGAACCTGATTGAATTTTCCTTGTTTTAAGATCCAAGGGATTGGGTCTGAACTCACCAGGGATTGGTGCGGTGGGGGTGGGGGGAGGGAAGGCAGGAGGGATGGTTAATTCCTCCTTGTTTTAAGATCCAAGGAGTTTGGATCGGTGTGAAGCCTCTCAAGGCAACCCAGGGAGGGGGAAGTCTGGCGGGAAAAGGAGGGGGATGGTTAATTTCTCCTTGTTTTGAGACCCAAGGGGTTTGGATCTGGGTTCCTCAGGGAAGGTTTTGGAGGAACAGAAAGTGTGCCAGACACTAAATTCTGGCTGGTGGCAGTGTACCAGACCTAAGCTAGTAATTAAGCTTAGAAGTGTTCATGCAGGTCCCCACTTCTTATACTCTAAAGTTCAAAGTGGGGAAAAAAACCTTGACACGGTGAGCAGTGGTTTGGGATTCTTAGGAACCAAAAGCCAGTGTGAGATTTTTTAGGAACCAAAAGCGAGTAGGATTTTTTTTCTCTCCTTTCTAGCTGCTTGGAAAGCAACCTGAGGGCAGAGGTGGTAAGTTTTTAACAAGGGTCTTTGTTAAGAGGAGGCTTCAAGCTGTGAGTCAGCAGACAGCCAGCAAAAGGCATTTAGAAGTTGAATTGTTTTCTTTCTTTCTACCTCTCGGGTATAGCTATTTAGAAAATCTCTGTTAACCAAGCAGCCCTGAGCTGAAGCATCCCAGTCAGTGAGCTGCAGAGAGAAAGTGTGGCCAGCACAAGAAAGCAGAAAAATGAGTACCAGTGGAGCAACTAACAAACTAAAAATGGCTAAGCTGAAAGCAACAAAGAAAGACAACGAACATAAGAGATGGACAGAACTAATTAAGGCAGAAATAGCCAGGGAAGAAGCGGCCCACAAGAGATCTATAGAGATGAAAGAGATGGAGATGAAAGAAAAAGAGAGAGAAAGAGAAGAAAACGCCAAAGAGGCTGACCACTGGAGGGCTTTGGAGCTCCAGAGGGAGGCCCACTAGCAGGCCCTGGAATTAGCAAAGGTTAAGCTGGATGTACCAGCCAACCCTGACAGCCCTTCTCCAGGTACTGTTTCCCGTCCCAGAAAATTCCCCACCTACAAGGCAGGTGATGATACTGAGGCCTTCTTAGAAAATTTTGAAAGGACCTGCCATGGGTAAAACATCTCTATAGACCAGTACATGACAGAGCTGAGGCCACAGCTTAGTGGACCCTTAGCAGAGGTGGCGGATGAAATGCCTAAGGAACACATGAATGATTATGAACTTTTTCAAACCAAGGCCAGAATCAGAATGGGGCTAACACCTGAGCATGCCTGTCGGCGGTTCAGAGCCCTAAGGTGTCATTTACCCGACACGCCTACCACATTGGAAAGAATTGGAATGCCTGGATATCAGGAGCAAGTGTTAACTCTCTGGAAGAGCTGTCCTTCCTAATGCAAATGGAACAGTTCTTAGAGGGTGTTCCTGAGGAAATAGAAAGGTACATCCTAGATGGGAAGCCCAAAACTGTAACCGAGGCGAGGGAGATTGGAGCCAGATGGGTGGAAGTGGCAGAAAAGAAAAAAGCTACTAGCAATGGGAGCAAATATCACAGGGGGCAAACTGAAAATAAACCCTATCACCGGGGGCAACCCAAGACCCCACCTACAACCCAAGGAAAGCCACAGATGCCCCATTGTCCCATCTCACCAGTCTCCAGCAACCCACCTCGGCCCAGTGACCAGTCAGCTGGGCGATGTTTTAAATGTAATGAACTGGGACATATAAAGGCCAACTGCCCCAAGAACCCCAACTGTGTGCAGTTCATTACACCATCACACCAAAGATTCCCAGGCCCAGATGCCTCTCAAATACCCTTTGAGCAAAGGGAAACCTTGAGAGTGGGCAGAAAGAAGGTTATCACGTGGAGAGACAAGGGGGCACAAGTGTCAGCTATCCACCAATCCTTAGTGGACCCCAAATTCATCAACCCAGAGGCCCAAGTGACAATTTACCCAGTCATGTCAAAATCTGTAAACTTGCCTACAGCTGAACTGCCTGTCCAGTACAAAGGCTGGTTAGGAATGTGGACTTTTGCAGTCTACGACAATTATCCCATCCTCATGCTACTGGGGGAAGACTTGGCCAAGCAGGTGAAGTGGGCCAAGAGGGTGGGAATGGTTACATGCAGCCAAGCCAGGCAAGCTTCCAGACCCATCCCTATTCCTGAGCCGTCCACAAGGGCCCCGTCTGTGTTATCAGAGACCCAGACAGAGGTGGTGGACCCGGATCCCCTGCCAACGATTGCAACAGCCACAGTGCATCCAGTCCCAGAACCGGAACTGGAAAAGGAACCAGCACCAGAACCGTTGCCAGCTGTCATAGCATTCTCTCTCAGATCTGAACCTTAGAGTTCAGAAAATGAGATACTAGCATGAATTTCCCTAAGCTTAATTACCAGCTTATATTTGATAGGCTGCCACCACCCAAAAATATAGTGTTTTGGGGCACTTTGATCTCCCCAACCTTCCCTGGGGACCCCAAGAACCCAGACCCCTTGGGTTCTTAAAACAAGGAGAAATAAACCATTTCCCCACCTTCCCCCTCTCAGAACTTCCCTCCCTGGGCTATCCTGAGATACTGATCTAACCTCTTAAATCACCATACAGAGAAGCATCTCCCTTCCCTTCCACAAAGAGGCAAACAGATTCAAGGAAAACAGAGAGAGATTTTATCTCTCCCTCTCCTGTCTCCCCACCCATCCTGGTGAGTTATCCCAATCCCCTGGGATAAAACAAGGGAAACAGAGAAAAAACAATCAATCAGGTTCTCTAAAAAGAAATCTTTTAATAAAAGAAAGGAAAAAGTAAAGAATTATCTCTGTAACTTCAAGATGTAAATATACAGGGTCCTATAGCTTACAGATAGCAGAAAGAGACTTTCCCCCCAGTACCAATACAAATCAAAATATTCCCAGCAACTACACATATAAAAGTTAACCAGCCAGATCCACAAATGCAAATAGTGTAAAACAATTAAAAAGCCTAAACCGCCTGTTTTTTACTCACTACTTGCAAAGAGACTTAGAGAGCCTGTAGTAATGTCTGGTCTCTCTCAGACCCTCCGAGAGAAGAACAAAGAACAAAGAACTCACACCCAAACTTCCCTCCACCCGAATTTAAAAGTATCTTGTCTTCTGTTTGGTCTTCTGGTCAGGTGTCCAGTTTCCTGCTTGTAAACCTTTACAGGTATAAGAGACATTAACCCTTAACACTCTGTTTATGACACCAGCACTGACGCCAGTGCTTGCAAACTCATCTCCAACTCCAACACCAGAGGGCACCAGCGGGCCTGAACTGGCAGAAGTAGCAGACAACTCTACCCAAGAGGCTCAGCCAGAGCCTGAAATATCGCATAGTGCACCAGCGGAAAGCGGTTCACCATCAACGAAAACAACCCTATCACCTACATTGCTTCCAGAGGGACCAAGCCCAAGTCCACAGTCTAAGGAGGAACTGGTATCTCCAGCCTCAAGGGAACAGTTCCAGACTGAGCAGGAAGCAGATGACAGCCTTCAGAAAGCTTGGGCGACGGCACGGAGCACCCCACCGCCTCTCAGCTCTTCAAACCGATCCTGGTTTGTTGTAAAACAAGGACTTTAATACAAAGACACTCTTTCTGGTGGACACCAGGAAGACTGGCATCCTCAAAAACAGTTGGTAGTTCCAACTACGTACCGGGGAAAGCTCTTAAGCTTCGCCCATGATCATCCCAGTGGCCATTCTAGGGTGAACAGAACCAAAAGCAGGTTGGGGAAGTCCTTCCACTGGGAGGGGATGGGCAAGGACATTGCTAATTATGTCCGGTCTTGTGAGGTGTGCCAAAGAGTGGCAAATCCCCAAGACCAGGTCAAAGCCCCTCTCCAGCCACTCTCCATAATTGAGGTCCCATTTCAGCGAGTAGCTGTGGATATTCTGGGTCCTTTCCCAAAAAAGACCCCCAGAGGAAAGCAGTACATACTGACTTTCATGGACTTTGCTACCCGATGGCCGGAAGCAGTAGCTCTAAGCAGCACCAGGGCTAAAACTGTGTGTCAGGCCTTAGCAGACATTTTTGCCAGGGTAGGTTGGCCCTCCAACGTCCTTACAGATTCAGGAACTAATTTCCTGGCAGGGATCATGAAAAATCTGTGAGAAGCTCATAGGGTGAATCACTTGGTTGCTACTCCTTACCACCATCAAACCAATTGCCTGGTGGAGAGGTTTAATGGAACTTTGGGGGCCATGATACGTAATTTCATAAATGAACACTCCAATGATTGGGACCTAGTGTTGCAGCAGTTGCTTTTTGCCCACAGGGCTGTCCAACATCCCAATTTAGGGATTTCACCCTTCGAACTTGTGTATGGCCATGAGATTAAGGGGCCTTTTCAGTTGGTGAAGCAGCAATGGGAGGGGTTTACGCCTTCTCCAGGAACTAACATTCTAGACTTTGTAAGCAATCTACAAAGCACCCTCCGACACTCTTTAGCCCTTGCTAAAGAAAATCTAAAGGATACTCAGGAAGAGCAAAAGGCCTGGTATGATAAACATACCAGAGAGCGTTCCTTCAAAGTAGGGGACCAGGTTATGGTCTTGAAGGCACAACAGGCTCATAAGACGGAAGCATCATGGGAAGGGCCATTCACGGTTCAAGAGCGCCTAGGAGCTGTTAACTATCTCATAACATTTCCCACCTCAACGCTAAAGCCTAAAGTGTACCATGTTAATTCTCTCAAGCCCTTTTATTCCAGAGACTTAAAGGTTTGTCAGTTTACAGCCCAGGGAGACTGAGTGACCCGAAGGTGTCTACTACAAAGGAAAAAGTGACGGTGGCATGGAAGAGGTGAACCTCTCCACAACCTTGGAATGTCTGCAGCGGCAACAGATCAAGGAGCTGTGCACTAGCTTTGCCCCATTGTTCTCAGCCACCCCAGGATGGACTAACGGGCATACCACTCCATTGACACAGGTAATGCTCACCCAATTAGAACCCCACCCTACCGGGTTTCTCCTCATGCCCAAACTTCTATAGAACGAGAGATCCAAAACGTGCTAGAGATGGGTATAATCCGCCCCTCTACCAGTGCATGGGCATCTCCAGTGGTTCTTGTTCCCAAACCAGATGGGAAAATACCCTTTTGCATGAACTACCGTAAGCTAAATGCTGTAACTCGTCCCAACAACTATCCAATGCCAAGCACTGATGAGCTATTGGAGAAATTGGGATATGCCCAATTCATCTCTACAATAGACTTAACCAAGGGGTACTGGCCAGTACCGCTAGATGAACCCACCAAAGAAAGGTCAGCCTTCATCACCCATGCAGGGGTGTATGAATGTAATGTGCTTCCTTTCGGGCTGCGAAATGCACCCGCCACCTTCCAAAGACTTGTAGATGGTCTCCTAGCAGGATTGGGAGAATATGCAGTTGCCTACCTCAATGATGTGGCCTTTTTTTCTGATTCATGAGCAGAACACCTGGAACACCTAGAAAAAGTCTTTGAGCGCATCAGGCAGGCAGGACTAACTGTTAAGGCTAAAAAGTGTCAAATAAGCCAAAACAGAGTGACTTACCTTGGACACCAGGTGGGTCAAGGAACAATAAACCCCCTACAGGCCAAGGTGGATGCTATCCAAAAGTGGCCTGTCCCAAAGTCAAAGAAACAGGTCCAATCCTTCTTAGGCTTGGCTGAGTATTACAGGCGATTTGTACCACACTACAGCCAAATTGCTGCCCCACTAACAGACCTGACCAAAAAGACCCAGCCGAATACAGTTAAGTGGACTACTAAGTGTCAGAAGGCCTTTACCCAGCTTAAGGCGACACTCATGTCTGACCCTGTGCTAAGGGCCCCAAACTTTGACAAACCATTCCTGGTAACCACAGATGCATCTGAGTGCGATGTAGGAGCAGTTTTAATGAAGAAAGGACTGGATCAAAACTTCCATCCTGTCATGTTTCTCAGCAAGAAACTGTCTGAGAGGGAAAGTCACTGGTCAATCAGTGAAAAAGAATGCTACGCCATTGTGTATGCCCTGGAAAAGCTATGCCCATACGTTTGGGGACAGTGGTTTCAGCTACAAACCGACCACGCTGCGCTGAAGTGGCTTCATACTACCAAGGGAAACAACAAAAAACTGCTTCAATGGAGTTTAGCTCTCCAAGATTTTGATTTTGAAATTCAACACATTTCAGGAGCTTCTAACAAAGTAGTTGATGCACTCTTCTGTGAAAGTTTCCCAGAATCAACTGGTTAAAAATTGTCCTTAAAATGTGAAAAGTCTTGTAGTTTACGTAATTACTAATATATGTAAAGGTGCATGTGTTTTATTAATCTGTTTATTCTAAAGTTCTAGGAAGAAATCACTGCCAGTGTGGTTCCACACTGTCTGAGATTTGGGGGGTCATAAACAGATGGTTAAGGGTTAATGTCTCTTTTATCTGTAAAGGGTTAAGAAGCTCAGTAAACCTGGCTGACACTTGACCAGAGGACCAATAGAGGGACAAGCTACTTTCAAATCTTGGTGGAGGGAAGCCTTTGTTTGTTCTTTTTGTTTTGTTCATTCTTCGCTCTCGGGACTGAGAGGGACAGGACATCATTCCAGGCTTTCCCAATCTTTCTGAATCAGTCTTTCATGTTTCAAAATTGCAAGTAATAGCCAGGCAAGGCAGATTACTCTTATGTTTGTTTTCTCAACTTGTAAAGGTTTCTTTTTGCTGGAAGGATTTTTACCTCTGTTTGCTGTAACTTTGAATCTAAGGCTGTGGGGGGGGGTTCCCTGTAATCTATATGAATCTGAGTACCCTGTAAAGCATTTTCCATCCTGATTTTACAGAGATAATTTTTACCTTTTCTTTCTTCAATTATAAGCTTTCTTTTTAAGAACCTGATTGAATTTTCCTTGTTTTAAGATCCAAGGGATTGGGTCTGAATTTACCAGGGATTGGTGCGGGGGTGGGGATGGTGGGGGGATGGTTAATTCCTCCTTATTTTAAGATCCAAGGAGTTTGGATCAGTGTGAAGCCTCTTAAGGCAACCCAGGGAGGGGGAAGTCTGGAGGGGAAAAGGAGGGGGATGGTTAATTTCTCCTTTTTTTGAGACCCAAGGGGTTTGAATCTGGGTTCCCCAGGGAAGGTTTTAGAGGAATAGAAAGTGTGCCA
This sequence comes from Gopherus flavomarginatus, assembly GCF_025201925.1. Classification (NCBI taxonomy): domain Eukaryota; kingdom Metazoa; phylum Chordata; order Testudines; family Testudinidae; genus Gopherus; species Gopherus flavomarginatus. The sequence continues at coordinate 192,410,818 of NC_066619.1, forward strand.
GACACTAAATTCTGGCTGGTGGCAGTGTACCAGACCTAAGCTAGTAATTAAGCTTAGAAGTGTTCATGCAGGTCCCCACTTCTTGTACTCTGAAGTTCAAACTGGGGAAAAAAACCTTGACAGCCTGGTTTCCTCTGGTCCAGGAATTCTGCAAGAACAGCTCTTCTTGTGGTATTTTAGTACTTCCTCTTCCAATTCTTGCCATCGCTAGGAAGTACAGAGACATATATATGAGCAACAGAAGCATATTAACACAATGGAGCTTCTGAACTCTACTTTACAAACAGTTAAATTCTGCCTTCTACTCCTGGCTGAATACAAGGATTTGACACATGGGGTCTCAGAAACTGGAAAGTATCTTTCCTCCTCCCAGATAATGGAGTAATAAAAATGATTTCACTGCCTCACCTGTCATAAACAGATAGCTAAGGGTTAATGTCTCTTTCACCTGAAGCACCTGACCAGAGGACCAATCAGGAAACCGGATTTTTTCAACTTTGGGTGGAGGGAACTGAGTGTTTTGTCTTTGTCTCTGGCTGCCTGCCTTCTCTGAGCTTTGGAGAAGTAGCTCTACTTTCTAGTCTTCTGTTTCTAAGTGTAAGGACAAAGAGATCAGATAGTAAGTTCTATGGTTTTCTTTTCTTTGGTATTTGCATGAATATAAGTGCTGGAGTGCTTTGATTTGTATTCTTTTTGAATAAGGCTGTTTATTCAATATTCTTTTAAGAAATTGCCCTGTATTGTGTCATCTTAATACAGAGAGACCATTTGTATTTTTTCTTTCTTTTTATATAAAGCTTTCTTTTAAGACCTGTTGGAGTTTTTCTTTACTTCAGGGAAATTGAGTCTGTACTCACCAGGGAATTGGTGGGAGGAAGAAATCAAGGGGAGATTTGTGTGTTGGATCGCTAGCCTGATTTTGCATTCCCTCTGGGGGAATAGGAAAGTACTTTTTGTTTTCAGGATTGGGAACAGAGAGGGGGAGTCTCTCTGTGTAGTTTCACAGAGCTTGTGTCTGTGTATCTCTCCAGGAGCATCTGGAGGGGGGAAGGGAAAAAGGATTATTTCCCTTTGTTGTGAGACTCAAGGGATTTGGGTCTTGGGGTCCCCAGGGAAGGTTTTTCAGAGGGACCAGAGTGCCCCAAAACACTCTAATTTTTTGGGTGGTGGCAGCAGGTACCAGGTCCAAGCTGGTAGCTAAGCTTGGAGGTTTTCATGCTAACCCCCATATTTTGGACGCTAAGGTCCAAATCTGGGACTAAGGTTATTACATCACCTCTCTCCTAGTCCAACTTTGCTCCCAAGTCCTTTTACATTGGTATATGCAGGGAGCATTCTGGGACCTTCTGTGGCTGCAGAGAAGGGATAAGATTTGCTCCAAATAGCTGAGATGTTAAGAAACTTTTGGTAGAGGACTGAAATTCTTATTTCAGAGTGATCATCATTCGCATACACTGTTAACCATGAAATGTTATCCGTGGTGGTGGCCTCTGTCTGAAAAGGGTCCCATGTGCATTTCAGATTAGAGTACAGCTGTGTGTGATTGGTGCGAGGGGGGGGGGGAAGGATTCTTAATGAATTCAAACAGAAAAAATAAAGCTTTATGAAGTACGGCCAAATTCTTAGGAGCCATGAACAAACTGCTTTTTATATATGAATACTTGAGGGGTGAAAACTGGTAGTGTTGTACAGGTTTTGTGCTCAGATTCCCTTTATAGTGCTCCCATCTGACATGCTAATGAGATGAAACATCAGATAAGAAGCACCAACACATTCTATATATAGATTGATAAAAGAGCCTCATCTCACTCACTAGCAAGGCTTTCCTTCCCATGTTAAAACTGCTGGTGCTTTTGAGAGGCAGCTTGGATCATTATTTTCTTAATTTTTATCCATAAACTCCAGATGGCTACCATCCCACTAAAGCATTTTTCTTTATCACTATATCATGCTGCAGCATGCACTGGTCAATAATGAATACTTACATCATTTTTTCTCATTGCATTTCTATGATTTTTTTTATTATTTTGGATTTCTAAATAACTTTCAAGCTGAATGAATCTGCTTAGTTACTCTAATGAGCATTATCTTTAATGTAAGCCAATGGGAAAAGGAAAACTAACCAAGAAATCATTTTCTTAAAGGGATCAAAAGAACACAGAAAGAGGTAACAATATGCCTTTTTATGAATAATTGTGTAGCTCTTTCTTCTGACACTGTTTTATTTTTTACACCAGTGCTGACCCTCTACCAAGTGGCAAATGTCCATTGCCTTGCAGGTTGAGTTCCCAGTAGAGGAGAAATCAGTGTGACATGGAGGTTGACTATATTCTCATTGTCATCTGCTTTATATACACCAGTCCTGAACAGAGGCAGTCACAAACAGTATGCAGGCTCTTCTTTGCACCAGAAATCTTAGCCCAAAACATCCATGTCCAGTCCTCAAGATGCCACTCTGCCATCAAATTTGCCTTGAAATACAGAGAATAACACAAAGAGACAACCTTCTGCCATCTGGCACAGCTCGTCTCAAAGAACTACTGCATAACAAAACAGTTTAGTAGAGATGGTTGGGAATTTTTCAAAGAAACAAGGAATTGAAAGCCTAAAATTATGGGAGCCAAAGCTGAGTGATAAGCATCACTCCTTGGACTGCAGGGTTAATTTTGTTTCAATATTTTAAAAAATCCCAACATTCTGATTATTTAAAAATGTTTTTTTTTTCAGATTTCCTTTTCACTGGAAATTTCAAAATTCTGCTTTTGGTTCCAAAATGGAATTAAGTGTCCTTCAGATTTTCAGAATGTCCCATGGAACAGAAATTCTGTCTTTCAACCAGTTCTACAATACAACATTTCTTCAACTACTAAAAACATTCTTATAAACTAAGAAAAAGCTCTTGTAATACTATGTAACATCACCATCCAGTGACCCCCATCATAACATTAAGGAGAAAACAGAGGAGTTTGCAATTGTACCTATAGTGATGTATCTACCACCTATTCAACAGCTAATGTCAATAGTATCTTCTTCTTTATTTGAAGCCAAACAATGTTTCTTCATTTGTGTAAATTGACCCCAAAGGTAAAGAGGGAAGCTCAATTTATTGTAGAAATCAAACAACCAAGTGTTCCAAAAGTACAGTACATGCTTCTCACTAGAAGTATTTAAGAGTTACACACTTATCTAGGGACAAAAGGACCTTGAGGAATAAAATGAGTCTTTATGCTTAATGCTATGACATTTTCCCACTTTGATCTTTGAAGGGAATTCAGGAGAGTTATTTGACATAAATAAAGATGTTTACTAAACAGGAGAACAATAAATAAAATCTTACAAAGGCAAATGTGTTTTCCCTTACTCCATTGTGTTCCTTCAAATGTGTAAAACTCTAGCATGTCTCCTTGTAATGACCTAACTGATAATCTGCATGTAGAATTTTAAGGAGTCTATAGTGACAGAAAGAATTGATTTAGTGCAGAGAAGTTGGCGCCTGTACTTCATGCTTCCTTGGCCTTTTTCTAATCATCCTGTCTTGTGTCTAAGGAAATAGGATGTTACAGGTTAAGTTAAGCAAGATGAGGAGCTCTCACATGTCATTATTTATTTATTTGCAGCAGTGGTTTGGAGCCCCATTCATGGACCAGAGCCCCCATTGAGCTGTACAAACACATTCCAAAGAGATGGCCCCTGCCCCGATCGGAATAGGTGATGGACAAGTGTTCAGGATTTCATAATGACCTTGAGCCTTTTTCTTACAAGGTGACTGTGAGGTCTGACCCAACTAGCATCTTAATATAAACTGGGTTAGGTGGTGGCACCTCAAGTAGGACCAGGCAACCAACTCCCGTGGAATGGAATTTGACCCACCTGCAGAGACACTACTGCTACTTGAATGATCCAAACTGGGGGTGGGGTTTAGTGGATAGGTGAGATAGTGCAGCCACAGGCCTGTTACCTTATGAGACATTCTCGCTGGTGGGTGGGAAAGGAGTTAGCCTACTGTTAAATAATAATACCCATGAAAGCTTATGCTCCAAATACATCTGTTAGTCTTTAAGGTGCCACAGGACTCTTTGTTGCTTTTTACAGATCCAGACTAACATGGTTACCCCTCTGATACCCTACTGTTAAAGTTACTGAAATGGGAGAGGTATTTTACTCTATATTTGCATATATTCTGTTGCCGTGTCTCCCAAGTTTAAGACTGTGTTCCCATTCCCCTGTGTTGCCTTGTTTTATACAGTCTCAGACTGCTTGTGAGTGGGGACGTTCTGCCTGTTAAGTGAATGCAGGGACTATGTGCTTAGTTTTCCCAGGTTTCTGAGCTGGTTTAGTCATTGTCAAAAGAGACCCTTACTGCCCTGCTTCCTCCTGTTAACCACTTGGCAGATAATCACATATGGAATAAACGGCTATTGGCAGAATCATTTGCTCTGTCCGTATCCAAATGGAAACCAACTGATTGCATTCACAAATTCAAAAAATTGTGCTAGTTTTCAATTAGCTATGAAAACTGCAGATCAGTAGAAAGAACGCTGCTAATACCTTTTAAAGAGATTTTGAAATCCTTTGATTAATGCAAATCAAAATCCTTAATCAAGAAACAATTCTAAAAATACCTCCAATTCAGAGATATTATAAAACTGAGACCCATAGAATGTCGTTAAAAGATCTTTTTAGAAAGGATTCTCTTTAATAATCTTTTCTTACAAAGCAAAATATTTTACAAAATCTGTTCAGTTTCAATGGCACTCATTTAAGGCTCTTTCCTGAAATTTAAGCAAAAAAGGAAACGTCTGTAAATATGGATGTGGTTAATAAGAATTGGTCCAAAATCCACAAGCAAATTTTAAAAAGTACCAAGCACTATTAAACAGTGTTTTATGAGAAAATACTCTCCACCATGCACATTCAGTCCTAAAAATGTTAATTGATTATTAGTCTTGGGTTTCTTATTACAGGGTGCCACCTTTATGCTGCTGCTAAGATATTGTGATAAGCAGGCTGATGGAGAATGCTGATTTGTAGAAACGTGGGTGAGATCCTTCAGATCCCAGTCACTGAGACACAGACCCACCAGCTGCCAGGGTGCTGCCTAGCCACCTCCTTGTGCCATGAACTCCTCAGTTCTACTCTCCGAAGCTGCAGACTGCTATTGAGGGGACATCAGGGAGTGCAAGGAGTTAGCCACCCACATGGACAGAGCAGTGAACAGATTTAAAGTACTGTTTGTTTAACTTTACCTGCATTCAGCTTCACTCTTTGCAAATGAAACAGGTTTACAGGTTTGTACGTAATGAAAACCAATCCAAACCCTAGGCCATAAACTGAAACAAATACAAACTGAACTACAGAAGTTTTGAAAAAAAAAAACCTGGCCCACTTCTAAAAGCCAATTTTCATTTTGCACACATCTGAGCTTCCTGATTCAAGCTGAGATTGGAAGCAGAAGTGCTGAAATATCCTAAAGTCACTGTTTATAGTAGTTTCAACCTGACCAGAAATGTGAGGTACTAGAAACCTTGTGAGAGATCCTTGTCTAATGAAATTAGTTTGAGCCCAGCTCTGAATACCCAGTAAGCTGGGATAGGTCAGGTGAATATGTTTCTAAACTTTTGGGTGCATGTCTGAATCAAATCTAATAACTACTGTTGGCTAGATGCTGCCTCACCCTACTGTGGGTTCATGGTGTGAGATAGAAAAGATTATCTGGAGCCTGCCCTCCCTTTGTAAGGTGTGCTTAAGGTGCAGGCAATCCTTGGACTCCGTACCTACTGCCTTAGGAAGGCATATCCACCCAAAGAAGGCAAGGAGAAGATGAACTCATGGCTCTGCCCTCCCCACAACCGAGCCATAGTATACAGTGCAAAAGATAAGCAACACCTCATAAATGGTTGTAGTAATGTGGGTAAAACTCTCCTTGCATGCCAGGGAGTTCAGGACATCATTGCGTTTCTCTGGTCCCGCACAGTGGCACTGAGCTACCATTCAATTTGGGTTGAATCTAAGTAGAAAACAAACCAACAAAGCAGGGAAATGCACACCTAAGGCAGAAAAGAAGGATCACCCAGCTTTTTCTGTAAGTATTTACCTTCCAACATATCTAGGGCTTCTGATTTTGGTTTTAACCACAAAACATTGATAACACAATAAATAAATAAAGTAATGAAATCTGTGTGTTTATCAAAAAAAAATCCAGAAAACCAGCAGCAATTGTTATTTATCTCTAAGGGCTTGTCTAGGTGAAGCAATAACGTGAACTACACCGGTATGATTTCTAAAAGGCACTAACGTGTTTTGCATTAATTGATCCATGTAGACCCTACTGGTGCTCATCGAAGATTCCCTGGTGCACTTTAACTTTGTGCTGTTTGAAACTAGGGAACATTACAAAGAGATTACTCATTAGAGTATATATATTGCTCATTAAAATTTATACAAAGAGAAAGCCCCAAAACCAACCGACCCTTCCCTGCAATTTTTGGATATCTCGATAAAAGTTTAAAATAACTAAAATAAACTAAAAAAATGAAATTAATAAACCCTGGAAAACAGAATCCCTAACCATATCATATGTGTTGAATGGCTTCATCATTGCTGTTGTTTCTCTGCTTTTTTGACTTCTCTAAAATAGGAAATGTCCACAGCAACATACAGTGTTGCCAGGGTATGGGAACAGGCTATAGAAGTCTTGCTGAAAGTGGCTGTATATCTGGTAATTTGTTAAAGGGATTTTCTATTCCAAACGGGTCATTTTACACCACTTAAATTAAAGCACGGTACTGAGCAATGTATTACTGTCTTTTGTTCAATTCCCATGTTATGGAGATTCTAACTGATGTTAAGACCCTGTGCATCACACCAATGCAGTTGGGCAGCTGAGGATTCCTCTGGCAATGAATATTTTGACTGGGGTAACATCTATCCTTATTCTATGGGAGCATTCCAGAGATGGGAAGGGATACAGCAAGAGTGCAGCATGATCTGGGAACCCCACGAAGCATAATGGTCTCTAGAAGTCCATGACAATCTAGCATACTTTAGAGAAATCCATTTTAGAGCCTACTTTAAGTTGCACCTGAGGTCAAACAAGCCCAGAACCAGTTCCAGGACTGGAGGGAGCTATAGGGAAAGGTGCATGGAATGCTGCTCCAGAGCACTTGAGGATTGAGTCCCAACTCTCCTAGGGTTTGCCAGTTTAATTCAACTGATTTCAGGGAAGTCATTCTGGTGTTAATGAGAGGAAAATTTGGCTTGGAGTCAAGATTTTATTTGAAAGTTCCTATAGAGTTTCATAACATCAAAAACTTCTTTAGATAAATTAACACAATCCTGAACTTTCCGTTTTTGAACTATATATTAGCCAATCAATAAACATAAGTAAAATACAGTAAACCTACAACTAAATATTTTGTATGCTATCTGCAAGCACTATCTTTGAAATTGCAACACATAGGAAAACAAAAACCAGTTCCCAAAGTGCACACACTACCTGTCTGCTGAAAGCAGAAGAAACTTGCTTTGGGGAGCTATCTAAAATAATGAAAAGAGCTTTTGTATTTTACTTTAAAATAAAAAAAAATCAAGTTTCTTCCCCCAAAACCATCTGCCATGTAATCAGATTCTGGGGTCATCACAGACAGTTTCAGTAAAATCAAAGTACAGATGGTGGCTTATTACAAAACAACATAGCAGGCTTAGAATAGATGATACATTTGGTCATTTTTGCACACAAACTCCCTGATTAAGTATGAAAAATGTGAATGTTTGTTTATCTTGGAAAAACTGCTATTACTTGTCAAGCATGACCAATTAGGTATTTCTAAACTGTTACCCATATAATTAAGAAAAACAGCCATCTGTAAAGTTAGAAGTTTTGTCTCTCTTTTTTTCTGATCCACATGTAAATGTAGTTTCTCTAATCTGATTTACTCACAAGACAGTTACCAGACAGAGCACAGAGGCTGATGATTGAAACTGGTCTATTTTATTTTAATTTTTCCTTATTTTCCACTTACATTTTTCTTACGACAGATGTTGGCTGCTAATAAGAGCAGACAGGAGGAAATCTTCTCAAAATATTTATCACTTCATCCTCTACTGCACTTGAGGGATGTACAAGACTGAGAAAACAACAATAAAAGTTTCTTTTATATTATTATTCTGTGTTGTTTGATAGTTTGAATTTTAAAATTCAGAGAGAAAAACAAATAAATGTTCAGTCCATTTCTGAATTCTGTAAGATTAAAGCAAAGATGGGACATGGGAATGGATCTATTTTGACTCTTTTCAAGTAATAACAGACTCATAGGACTTTTTTTAATCCACAACCCATGGTGGAGGAGTAGGCGTGAGAAGAGGCAGAGATGCCCCATGCCAGTGGGAGTCCCTAGAAGCAGTTCAATTCATCTAGAAGTTATTTTACACTTGGAAAACACCCACTGAAGCAAAAGCTGAAACACACTTGCACCAGAAACTCTGTGCACCATCATTTGCACACAGAAATACTGAAAGCATCCTGCAGAGAATTCATATGGACTCCATTTTACACATTTAGGGCTTTCATCCAGCTCCTGTTGAAATCAACGGGACTCATCTAATTGACACAAATAGGAGCTGGATCAGGCCACCAGGGAAAATCCTGATATGATTTCACTGTGCAGGATTTTGTAAGATCACATAAATCTGAGCTCAGACAGCTCTTCTTGGTGCAGGGTAGCTGGAAATCTTCCGTTACTTTATGAAAGTCTAAGAAAGTATTGCTTTTTCTTTCTGAAATAACCCTAAATTTAGCAGGATAAAATAGTTCCATTTAGCACTGTAATGGTGCCCTCCTGGCTCCTCCACAAAACTCAGCTGGAGACCACCTCAAGTGTATGCACCAGTGCTCTTTTATTGCTTTGTGCTAGTTCCCACTACCAGCTATATACACTTGCATCAAGCCAAAACCCTGGGGGACTGCTAGTTTTCCCTACCAGCAGGGACCTAAAACCATGCACTTCACCCTTTCTTTATGCTCATTCTAAGCAAAGAAGTAGCATGAGAGGGGAAGCAAGTAAGGGCCACAATAGAGATACGCTTCAGCAAGACATGTTAAAAAAAATCCCCAAAGTTTCAGATAGTCTGGATAAGAAACAGAAATTTTGAGTGCTTATCCCAGCCAAATCATTAAATTGTTCAAGGGTCACCTTTCAGGAGTTTTGCAATTTACTCATCCAAATTACTCATCAACAGAAGGTCATATTAAGTACAGATAGTACATTATGTAAATTATAATTATTCTTTCCAACCAAAGCGCTAGTTCAGCAAGGTAAATTTAAATATGTTAGTAGTCTCACTGAAGTCTGTGGGAATACTTCTATGCTTACATGTAGGCAGATGCTTAAATACCTGTCTGAATTGGGGCCAAAACATGGATGTGAACCAAAGGAAATATAGTATAAGTGAACCTGATGTACCAGTTGCTCTTTGAACCATCATCTAAAAGTTATAAGATATTGACATCACTCTTTTGAAAGAGATTTGGAAAAATGTGTTTCGGGATTCAGTAATGTTAAAGGAGCCTGTGAAATGCTACTGAAAAAAAGTTAATGACTACAAAAGTCTAATACTGAAGATAACAGTTTAATTAGAACACAGAAATTATCAAATGAAATAGGAAGTTGGCATCATTTTTTGGCACAGGGAGAATAAGTCTTCTTTAAGTCTTGGATTTTTAGAAGACTGTGTATTATTGAGCAGTTGGGGTGAGAGAAACACAAGGTGGTGACATGCTGCCTGTTAGACAACAGCATAAAATGTTTCATAAAGTTATTAATCATTCTGAATAATTAAGATGGAAACTATAATATTATCATAGAATCAGAATCATAGAATTATCATAGAATTAGAATCATAGAATATCAGGGTTGGAAGGGACCTCAGGTGGTCATCTAGTCCAATCCCCTGCTCAAAGCAGGACCAATCCCCAACTAAATCATTCCAGCCAGGGCTTTGTCAAGCCTGACCTTAAAAACATCTAAGGAAGGAGATTCCACCACCTCCCTAGATAACCCATTCCAGTGCTTCACCACCACCATCCTAGTGAAAAAGTTTTTCCTAACATCCAACCTAAACCTCCCCCACTGCCACTTGAGACTCCTTGTTCTGTCATCTGCTACCAGTGAACAGTCTAGATCCATCTTCTTCGGAACTCCCTTTCAGGTAGTTGAAAGCAGCTATCAAATCCCCCATCATTCTTCTCTTCTGCAGACTAAACAACCCCAGTTCCCCCAGCCTCTCCTCATAAGTTATGTGCTCCAGCCCCCTAATCATTCTTGTTGCCCTCCACTGGACTCTTTCCAGTTTTTCAACATCCTTCTTGTAGTGTGGGGCCCAAACTGGACACAGTACTCCAGATGAGGCCTCACATGTCGAATAGAGGGGAATGATCACGTCCCTCGATCTGCTGGCAATACTCCTATTATACAGCCGAAAATGCCATTAGCCTTCTTGGCAACAAGGGCACACTGTTGACTCATATCCAGCTTCTCGTCCACTGTAGCCTCTAGGTCCTTTTCTGCAGAACTGCTGCCTAGGCATTCAGTCCCTAGTCTGTAGCAGTGCATGAGATTCTTCCATCCTAAGTGCAAGACTCTGTACTTGTCCTTGTTGAACCTCATCAGGTTTCTTTTGGCCCAATCCTTTAATTTGTCTAGATCCTTCTATATCCTATCCCTACCCTCCAGTATATCTACCACTCCTCTCAGTTTAGTGTCATCTGCCAACTTGCTGAGAGTGCAGTCCAAGCCATGCACCAGATCATTAATGAAGATATTGACCCCAGGACCAACCCTTGGGGCACTCCACTTGATACTGGCTGCCAACTAGACATGGAGCCATTGATCACTACCCATTGAGCTCAACGATCTAGCCAGCTTTCTATCCACCTTATAGTCCATTCATCCAGCCCATACTTCTTTAACTTACCGGCAAGAATACTGTGGGAGACCGTATCAAAAGCTTTGCTAAAGTCAAGGAATAACGTGTCCACTGCTTCCCCCTCATCCACAGAGCCAGTTATCTCTTCATAGAAGGCAATTAGATTAGTCAGGCATGACTTGCCCTTGGTGAATCTATGCTGACTGTTCCTGATCACTTTCCTCTCTTCTACGTGCTTCAGAACTGATTCCTTGAGGACCTGCTCCATGATTTTTTCCAGGGACTGAGGTGAGGATGACTGGTCTGTAGTTCCCTGGATCCTTCTTCTTCCCTTTTTTAAAGATGGGCACTACATTAGCCTTTTTCCAGTCATCTGGAACCTCCCCCGATCACCATGAGTTTTCAAAGATAATGGCCAATGGCTCTGCAGTCACATCCACCAACTCCTTTAGCACCCTTGGATGCAGCGCATCCGGCCCCATGGATTTGTGCTCATCCAGATTTTCTAAATGGTCCTGAACCTCTTCTTTCTCCACAGAGAGCTGGTCACCTGCTCCCCATGCTGTTCTGCCCAGTGAGCTGCCCAGTGAGCTAGGAGCTGATCTTGTTCATGAAGACAGAGGCAAAAAACGCATTGAATACATTAGCTGTTTCCACATCCTCTGTCACTAGGTTAAAAGAAAGAAAGAGTCCTGTGGCTCCTTATAGACTAACTATCTGTTAGTCTATAAGATGCCACAGGACTCTTTGTTGCTTTTTACATATTCAGACTAACATGGCTATCCTCTGATACCTGTCATTAGGTTTCCTCCCTCATTCAGTAAGGGACCCACACTTTCCTTGACTTTCTTCTTGTTGCTAACATACCTGAAGAAACCCTTCTTGTTTCTCTTAATGTCTCTTGCTAGCTGCAACTCCAAGTGTGATTTGGCCTTCCTGATTTCACTCCTGCATGCCTGAGCAATATTTTTAGACTCCTCCCTGGTCATTTGTCCAATCTTCCACTTCTTGTAAGCATCTTTTTTGTGTTTAAGATCAGCAAGGATTTCACTGTTAAGCCAAGCTGGTTGCCTGACATATTTACTATTCTTTCTATACATCGGGATGGTTTGTTCCTGCAACCTCAGTAACAATTCTTTAAAATACAGCCAGCTCTCCTGGACTCCTTTGCCCCTCATGTTATTCTCTCAGGGGATCCTGGCCATCAGTTCCTTGAGGGAGTCAAAGTCTGCTTTTCTGAAGTCCAGGGTCCATATACTGCTGCTGTCCTTTCTTTCTTGTGCCAGGATCCTGAACTCGACCATCTCATGGTCACTGCCTCCCAGGTTCCCATCCACTTTTGCTTCCCCTACTAATTCTTCCTAGTTTGTGAGCATCAGGTCAAGAATAGCTCTGCCCCTAATTGGTTCCTCCAGCACTTGGACCAGGAAATTGTCCGCTACACTTTCCAAAAACTTCCTGGATCGTCTGTGCACTGCTGTATTGCTCTTCCAGCAGATATCAGAGTGATTAAAGTCTTCCATGAGAACCAGGGCCTGTGATCTAGTAACTTCTGTTAGTTGCTGGAAGAAAGCCTTGCCCACCTAATCCCTCTGGTCTGGTGGTCTATAGCAGATTCCCATCATGACATCACCCTTGTTGCTTGCACTTCTAAACTTAATCCAGAGACTCTCAGATTTTTCTGAAGTTTCATACCAGAGCTCTGAGCAGTTATACTGCTCTCTTACATACTAAGCTACTCCCCCAACCTTTTCTGCCCTGCCTGTCCTTCCTGAACAGTTTATATCTATCCATTATTCTGCCTATAGAATAAAGTTCATCTTCATCTGCTACATCTTGATACATCTTGATGTCTGCTGGGGGAAAAACATTATTGATGAGACTTAAGATGGCTGAGGAGTCCAATCTGTGCTCTACAGGTTTTTCCACATATACGTCAGGTGGTTGCTTGGCGAGACCACAACTGCTGGCCAGTATCCTGTACCCTTTCCTTCCTCCTCTGCCATTTCTCAGCCTCATGAGCAAGTCAATTCTCTTCAAAAGGGGATGCAGCTTGATTTATGATGAAACTCCATTGCAGTCTATTGCCAGCCAATTCTTCCCAATTTGTGCAGTCAATGCCTCCTTCTTAAGAAATATTTTCAGGGTCCTTGTAGCGTTTCCTCTGTCCCCCGTGAGTTCTCTTACCATGAGTATGTTGAGAAAAGAGGAGTTGCTTTGGAAGATGAATATTACCCATCTTCACACAATGGCCAGCCCAGCGAAGTTGATGTTTCATAATCTTCACCACAACGCTGACAATGTTAACTGAAGCAAGAACACTGGCATTGGTGTAATGATCTTCCTATCTGATATGGAAAATCTTCCTAAAGCAGTGCTGGTGGTACCACTCCAGATGCTTAAGATGGCTTTGCTATGTCACCCATCACTTGTATCCACTAATAAGAGTGGAGATGACTACTGCATTGTAGACTGGGATCTTAGTTTCCATCCACAGATCTCTCTCGATAAAAACACAACAAAGCAACTTTCCAAAGGATGTGCTGGAACAACAAATTCTGTGTTTGATCTCCACATCAGGATTGGCTATCAAGGAGAGGTGGCTACCAAGGGAAGGGAAATGCTCAATGTTTTCCAGGGGGTTCTTCATCATGACAATCTGTGGGAGAATTGAGACAACTTGTGCTGGGACAGGTTGATGGAGCATCTTAACCCTGCCAATATTGAGGGAAAGTCCCAGGCTATGATAAGCACCTGAGAAAAGATATAGTGTGGATTGCAAGTCAACCTTGATATGTGAGAAGATAGCACAATCGTCAGTATACTGAAGGTCAGTGATAACTGTCCTGATTATTTTAGCTTTAGAATGAAGATGCTGTAGGTTGAAGAGCTGGCCGTCCATGCAATACTCAATCCCAATTCCAGAAGAAAGGCGCTCATAAATGAGAATCAAGATCATGGCAAGATAGATGGAAAAAAGGCTTATGGCAATAACATAGCCCTGCATAACACTAGTAGATGGTGAATAGGTCCATCTCCAACCCATTACAGAAGACAGTGGCAGTCATCCCATTATGAATTAGCCTGAGAACATGAATGAACTTCATGGCCAACCGAACCTAGACAGCACCTTCCATAATGCTTCATGATTGATGGAATCAAAGGCCTTAGTTAGGTCAATAAATGTCATAAGCAATGGCTAGTGTTGTTCTCTACATTTCTCTTGCATCTGTTGTGCAACAAAAATCATGTCAGTGGTGTCCCAAGGTGGTCTGAAACTACACTGGGATTCTGGAAAAATGTCTTTGGCAAGAGCGAGGAAATGATTCAAAACAGGCAAGCAAGGATCTTCCTGGCAATGGAAAGGAGGGCAATGCCTTGGTAATTAATATACATTGACTAGTCCCCTTCCTTAAAAATGGTCACAATATTGGCATTCTTTAGGTCAGGTGGAAGTTCCTCATTAATGCAAATTCTAACAAGAATTTGACGAAGTTTTTCATAAGTGCTATTCCACCAGCTTTGATGACCTCCACAGGTATGGCATCTGGGCCTGGCCCCTTCTTGTTTCTAGTCTGAATGATGTCACACTAAACTCCACTGGCTGAAGGTGGCTGCTCAGGGTTGCTGCTCTATGCAGTAAATTCCTCCCAATGTGTTTGGCTATCATTAATTTTTGTCAGGTAGGTCAGAGAGCCTCTCTACTACAACAATGTTATGGTCCAAGGTGAGGGGAAGGAAATGGTTATTTTCAGGGAATTTGAAATATCTGAAGGCTACTTAACTGTAGCTTCAATTTGATAAATTATTTTTCTACATTTCCTCTCCTAAAGGGTCCCATAGAAACATGGTGTGAAATCCCAGCCCAAGTTCAAGTCAATGGGAATTTTGTATAACTCACTATATATTCTGATATTCAACCTATATTTTCCCTTTCTAATTTGCATTCCATTGTTCCTAATTATGCCCCTTTATGTCCTATGCCCTAAATACTTTTCCTTCCTGCATCACATTTGTATTGCTGAGCTATAAATACAGATATTTTAATTTCCATGCATACACCAAGTCTTCTAGCCCCCTGCTTATCGTTTGTTGCTCTTAAAGTTACTTCCAGTTTGTTGAAACTTGCAGATAAGGTGGCACCTAAAATGGAATAAGATATTCCAGATGGGTTGCAACAAGATCATACAGAAAGCAACTGATCCAGAGCCACATTGGGGAAGACAAGATGCGATACCTGAGTATGCAGACCCAAAATGACATTAGCCTCTTTTGCTGCAATATCACATAACAAAATCATTTTTGTTCACTATCACAGTTTCCTGGGCAGGAGTTGTAGGCCAAACTGGATGAGCAAGCAACTCAGAGAGGGGATTAGACAAAAGCAGAAAGCTTACAGGGAGTGGAAGAAAGGCAGGATCAGTAAGGAAAGCTACCTTGGTGAGGTCAGAACATGTAGGGATAAAGTGAGGAAGGCTAAAAGCCGCATTGAACTGGAACTTGCAAAGGGAATCAAAACCAATAGTAAAAGGTTCTACAGCCACATAAATAAGAAGAAAACAAAGAAAGAAGAAGTGGGGCCGCTATACACTGAGGATGGAATGGAGGTTAAGGATAACCTAGGCATGGCCCAACATCTAAACAAGTACTTTGCCTCAGTTTTTAATAAGACTAGTGAGGAACCTTGCGATGATGGAGGGATGATAAACGGGAATGTGGATATGGAAGTGGATATTACCGCAACTGAGGTAGAGGCCGTACTTGAACAGCTCGATGGGACGAAGTCGGAGGGCCCGGACAATCTCCATCCGAGGATATTAAAGGAACTGGCGCGTGAAATTGCGAGCTCGTTAGCGAGAATTCTTAAGCAATCGATGAACTCGGGGGTTGTGCCATATGACTGGAGGATTGCTAATGTAGTTCCTATTTTTAAGAAAGGGAATAAGAGTGATCCGTGTAATTATAGGCCTGTTAGCTTGACATCTGTAGTATGTAAGGTCTTGGAAAAAATTTTAAGGGAGAAAGTAGTTAAGGACATAGAGGTCAATGGTAATTGGGACGAATTGCAACACGGATTTACTAAAGGTAGATCGTGTCAAACCAATCTGATCTCCTTCTTTGAGAAGGTGACGGATTACTTAGATAAAGGAAATGCGGTAGACATAATTTACCTAGATTTCAGTAAGGCGTTCGACACGGTTCCGCACAGGGAGCTGTTAGTTAAATTGGAAAAGATGGGAATGAATATGAAAGTTGTAAGGTGGATAAGGAACTGGTTAAAGGGGAGACTCCAGAGGGTCGTATTGAAAGGTGAACTGTCAGGCTGGAAGGAGGTCACTAGTGGAGTCCCTCAAGGATCGGTTTTGGGACCGATCTTATTTAACCTTTTTATTACTGACCTTGGCACAAAGAGCGGGAATGTGCTAATAAAGTTTGCGGATGACACGAAGCTGGGGGGTATTGCTAACACGGAGAAGGACAGGGATACTATTCAGGAAGATCTGAACCACCTTGTAAACTGGAGTAATAGAAATAGGATGAAATACAATAGTGAAAAGTGCAGGGTCATGCATTTAGGAATTAATAATAAGAATTTTGGATATACGTTGGGGGCGCATCAGTTGGAAGTGACGGAGGAGGAGAGGGACCTTGGGGTACTGGTTGATAGCAGGATGACTGAGTCGCCAATGTGATACGGCTGTTAAAAAAGCAAATGCGATTTTGGGATGCATCAGGCGGGGTATTTCCTGCAAGGATAAGGATGTGTTAGTACCGTTATATAAGGCGTTGGTGAGACCCCATCTGGAATACTGTGTGCAGTTCTGGTGTCCCATGTTCAAGAAGGATGAATTCAAACTCGAACAGGTTCAGAGACGGGCTACAAGGATGATCCGAGGAATGGAAAAACTGCCTTATGAAAGGAGACTCAAAGAGCTTGGCTTGTTTAGCCTGGCCAAACGAAGGCTGAGGGGGGATATGCTCACTCTATACAAATATATCAAAGGGGTTAACGTTAGGGAGGGAGAGGAATTATTTAACTTTAGTACTAATGTAGACACGAGGACGAATGGGTATAAACTGGATATTAGGAAGTTTAGACTTGAAATTAGACGAAGGTTTCTGACCATTAGGGGAGTGAAGTTCTGGAATAACCTTCCGAGGGAAGTAGTAGGGGCAAAAGACTTTCCTGGCTTTAAGACAAAGCTTGATAAGTATATGGAGGGGATGTTATGATAGGATCGTTAATTTGGGCAATTGATCTTGAATTACCACCAGACAGGTCTGCTCAATGGTCTGCGGGGAGATGTTGGATGGGATGGGTACTGAGTTGCTGCAGAGAATTCCTTCTTGGGTGCTGGCTGGTGACTCTTGCCCACATGCTCAGGGTTTAGCTGATCGCCATATTTGGGGTCGGGAAGGAATTTTCCTCCAGGGCAGATTGGCAGGTGCCCTGGAGGTTTTTCGCCTTCCCCTGCAGCGTGGGGCACGGGTCGCTTGCTGGTGGTTTCTCTGCAGCTTGAGGTCTTCAAACCATTTTTGAGGATTTCAATAACTCGGTCCTGGGATAGGGGTAGTTATAAAATTGGATGGGTGGGGTTCTGTGGCCTGCCTTGTGCAGGAGGTCAGACTAGATGATCAGATTGGTCCCTTCTGACCTATGAGTCTATGAGTCTATGAGTAAACTAGATTTCAGATTATTTTGTCCATAGATGTATTATCTTGTATTTTTTCTATTTGAATCGCATCCTAATTTCTGCCCATGTTTCCAACCTCTAAGGTCCCTTTATATTATTACTTTATTCTCACAATTTGCAATTCTTTGCAGTTTAGAGTCCTCTGCAAATTTCACTTAAATGCTTCTTACTCATTTTTTAATAAACCATTTGTGAAGATGTTAAATACTATCACAGCCAATGTGGATCCCTTCAGTTTTCCACTAGTATCTCCCTTTAGCCTGATACACTACCTTTTATCATTCATTTTATTTCTTCTATAGCAGTTTTCTTCTAAATTTCCATATTTCAAGGGTGTGGCTAAATTCCAGCATGGTACACTAGTATATACAGTCACATGATGATTGCTAAATTCAGCTGGAGATGTGCAATGAAATCTCTACATGACAAGTTGATATATAGAGGTTAGAGTTTACTATATAAAGTAGTTGACTAAACAATCTAGAGTAATGAGTTAGAATTTTGTTGGTAGCTATTAGCAATTCTGCTGTGAAGCAGCTGCTTGATTTAATTGGCAGACACTTGTTCTTTTCATTTACAGGCAGAATTAGCACCTCTCCCCTTGCCAACAAGTTAAAGATTGTATGAGTTCTGAAATAGGCACTACTTAACGTGGTTCATAATTAATTCAGAAAAATCTCTCCTTACATAGTTAGCCCTGCCTGGTATGGGCACTTAAAAATGAAAAGGTAATTAATGCTCAGCACATGATTTTGCTAGCAGGAACTCACTTTAAATGAATCCTTGAAATCTCATCCCCTGCCCTCCCTCTACCCTCCACAAGGGTTTGTGTTTTTTAAAACTGAGAAAATTCAACTGAGTCAAATTTTGGAGAAAGTAGTTTAGATGGGGCATATCAGCAACGTTACAGGGGGAAATGGATCAGCATTCATGGTGCACTCTCCCATCCATATCCAGTCCAGACTGGAAAAACTAATGATCCAACCAGCAGACCAAATTCGGTGATGAATCCTGGTCATGTGCAACCTGAGGCACATTGCACATAAACTAAGAAGTAATGTTACAGAAACTTTAAATGACAACTGATACTACCCAATTGAATTGTGATGTGTAAGCCCCAAATTTCTTCATGATTTTAATACTATTTCCCCTTCAATCCCTGCTGTATTCTATAATATATTGTGTTATTCTTCCAACAGTAGCTGGTCTTCTCTTAGTTCCTGCACAGAACTCTTCCCTTCTAATCATTAAGCTAAAAATAGGCTGGAAGTTGGACAAAATCAACTATAAGGCTACATTTTGAAAGATGGATGCCTAAGTTAGGCACATAACTCTAAAATGTGCATTGGGACTTAAAAATAGCATTTTGCCGTAGTATTCTTATTAGTGCTAATTCATTTGAGATTGTGGAAAAGTACTATGTACATGCCTAGTTTCTGGCTTGGGATGTGAGAAAACTAGGTTCAAGGCCTTGCTCTACCTGAATTAGAGCTATCTGGGGTGAAAAAACTCTACTCTGAATTATGCAGTGCAGGGAATTGAAGCCAGGTTCCCCACATCCCAAAGCAGTACCCTAAATACCAGACCCTAGAGCACATGCATGCACACACACTATTTTGACACAATTTCTAAAGGTCAATAAAAACAAGTTTTGATACCACAAAAGTTGCCATGTAACAAAATTGGTGTCATCTGATCAGCTGTAATAAAGACCCTTGTGTCCAAGGACTTCATACATAAAGTCTGTCATTGACCATTCTGTCAAGTCCTAACTCCATAGTGATCTAGTGAGATGTTCCATGACTTGCTTTTAGTTAGTGTTATATATTGGATACAACTTAGTCTAATGAACTATAATTTTCAACAGCTACTGATCTTGCAATCCCCCTTCAGATTTGTTTACACAGTTATTGTGCAGGAATTATTGTTGTTGGGAGCTGTAGTTGCAGTGGAACATAGGGTCTCTCTTGCTAATCCTCTAGCCACTATCAGGTTGCAAAAAATCCAGGTAAGATAAGACCTTAAGTATAACACTTAAGAAAATAAGAATGGCCATACTGGAACAGACCAATGGTCCATCTAGCTCAGTGTCCTGTCTTCTGACAGTAGCCAGTGTCAGATGCTTCAAAGGGAATGAACAGAACAGGGCAATTTTGAGTGATCCAACCCTTGTTGTTCATTCTCAACTTCTGGGAGTCAGAGACTTAGGGACACCCCAAGCATGGGATTGAATCCCTGACCAGTTTGGCAAATAGCCATTAATGGATCTATCTTTAATATCTTTCCTAGAACAATGTTTAACTTTTTAACTTGGTGCAGGCCTCATATGTTTTCGGTCAGGTAAGGGAATCAAGGAAGATTAAAAGGTCATGAACATGTTTTCCAGTTACAAAAAACTGTATTTTTAACTAGTTTAGGTAACACTGAAAAAAAATGGCATCCAAAAGGTGAACTGAAGGACAATCACAGTGATGGATTTAACATCTTTGTATTGTCTCATCCATTTGCTGAAGCAAAACAGTCCAAACGTCCAAAAAGCAGCACAACCCTCCTACATCTCAAGTCTGGCCCTATATTTGCCATGACAGACGTTTGGCTAGCAACAACAAAAGTAATATCTAGTTTGTGAATGCCCAATAAGGGCTTGTTCTTTGGGAGCGGGCTATATAATTGTCTCCTTTTTGGAAAAGAAATAGACTCAGACTTTAAGGCCCGAAGAGACTATCATAATCATCTAGTCTGAGCTCCTGCACATTGCAGGCCACAGAACCTCACCCATCCACTCCTGTAATAGACCCATAACATCTGGTTGAGTTACTGAAGTCCTCAAATCATGATTTAAAGACTTCAAGTTACAGAGAATCCACCATTTACACTAGTTCAAACCTGCAAATGACCTATGTGCCATGCTGAAGAGGAAGGCAAAAAAAAACAGTTTCTCTGCCAGTCTGACCTGGGGAAAATTCCTTCCTGACCCCAAATATGGTGATCAGTTAGACCCTGAGCATGTGGTCAAGACCAATCTGCCAGATACCTGGGAAAGAATTTTCTGCATTAACTTAGAGCCCTCTCCAGCTAGTATTCCATCAGCAGCTGTTGGAAAGATTTGCTCCTAGCAGTCACAGATTGCTTACAATGGCATGTAGCCTGTCTCATCAAGCTATCCTTTCCATAAACTTATCAAGCTCTGTCTTGAAGCCTGTTAGTGGTTTGCCCCAACTACTCTCCTTGGAAATGAATGGATTCAGACTCAGAATATTCCTTCTTAGTTTATTTTTATTTACATTTCAAATTGTGAACATGGATGGCTAAAACTTGCAAAAACAAACAGCAAAATGGACACAGATGTAGCATCCTATTCAGAGCTCCAGAAGAAGAGCTCTGTGTTCATGTTCTTCAGCCAAACACTGACAAGATACAGCATAGCACAGTGAATTTACTGATTCGATATTTTCACCACTCTTGTTTACTATACAGCTACTGCACAGCACGTGGGCCTCTTCACTTTAAAGCCTCATTATTAAAATCATGGGTTTTTCCCCCAAGTTACTGCTAAAGATGTCACAAAAATATACACATTCTAGCTGATTTACCTTAACTTTCATGTCTTGAGTCTCCCTCATTTTCACTTATTTCTGAACCAATTTCTTGACAACTCTTATGTGGGAACACTTGCCAGCATGTTTTGATACTGCCAGGGAAGGAATGCAAAGGAAATGTCATTTTCGTTCACCACCTTAAAATTGGAAATGAATTGCTGTGTGTTCTTTTGAATAGGATTTACAGAGTAATTTAAGAAGAAGATTTCATCTGCTGTTCCTGTTAACTTCTATATGGTCACCAGTCTTGTTTGACATGGTAGATAGCTAAATCTCCCTTCAGAGCTGGCTGTAATCTTAATATATCAAAAAGCAACCAGGGACCATTTAAATGTTGCATTTTCCTTTAAACAGTATTACACTGCAATATACAGAGAGGCATCTGTTTACTGTTCCTGTTAACATCACTACAGGGCTGGGTCTTTCACACACCAACAGTGCTGCCATCTCTTTCGGGGGCTGTAGCATGTGTCAAAACTTGAACATAAGACCTGGGTCAGGAAAACAAGATTAATTTTAACAGGAATATCTGCTAAATCAAATGTGCTTTATGATTATTTTAAATGACAGGCAATTTTTAAAGTGTCAAGAAAATATTTGTAATTTTTGCTACATCACAGGAGCTTTTTTCTAGTGCAGTCTTTCTCTGGGAGATTCAGATACTTGCATATACTTGTAAAAAGTTCTCATGGTGTTGCACTCTACTCTACAAATCATTTTCTGAATCAGGACTAGTTTGTTTACAATTATCAATTCAATAGATTCTTAATGAAGAGTAATCATTTGTTTAAAGAAGAGTTTAAAAATAAAAAAAGGTTTTCAATTTCACTGAGCAGATGGGCTTTGCAGCAATTGAACCTTGCACAGTGCATTGGCATACAGTTCTAAACTCAGTGCTTCCAGGGGTTTATCAAAAATTACAGGGTTTTCTATTAAATTATAATTCTAATGGACAGCAGGTCAGATATTTTGCTTCAAAGAAAGAAGGAAATCAAGGAAATAATACCAAAATATTGAGAAGTACACAGAAAATAAAGATTTTCTGGAGTGTGGTTTTTTTTTGTTACATTTTTATTTGTTTATTCTTTAGAGTACACTGAAAAAATAAGTAAGACAAACAACATCAGAAAAAAATTAATTCTACTTACCCCTATTTGTAGACTCCAGCCTCCAGCATCACAGAATGGGGGGGATTAATATTACCACTAGGGTGTGTGTAGGTATATGTATGTATATACATGCATATGTATATATGGGCTGTCAAACAATTTAAAAAAATTGCGATTAATCACACTGTTAAACAATAATAAAATACCATTTATTTAAATATTTTGGATGTTTTCCACATTTTCAAATATATTGATTTCAATTTCAACACAGAATACTCTGTGTACAGTGCTCACTTTATATTTATTTATTTTTATTATTTATAATTTGCACTATAAAAATAAAAGAAATAGTATTTTTCAATTCACTTAA
The DNA here is from genome assembly GCF_025201925.1 of Gopherus flavomarginatus. NCBI lineage: Eukaryota > Metazoa > Chordata > Testudines > Testudinidae > Gopherus > Gopherus flavomarginatus. Next base: position 192,433,514 of record NC_066619.1, read on the forward strand.
TATAAGTATTGTAGAGCAACCTCTTTACCATGAAAGTTGAACTTACAAATGTAGAATTATGCACAAAATCTAACTGCACTCAAAAATAAAACAATGCCAAACTTTAAAGACTACAAGTCCACTCAGTCCTACTTCCTGTTCAGACAATTGCTCAGATAAACAAATTTGTTAACATGTGCAGGACATTATGCTGCCCACTTCTTGTTTACAGTGTCACCTGAAAGTAAGAAGAGGCATTTGCATGGCACTGTTGTAGCCGGCGTTGCACAATATCTATGTGCCAATTGTGCTAAAGATTCATATGTCCCTTCAAGCTTCATCCACCATTCCAGGGGACATGCGTCCATGCTGATGATGGATTCTGCTTGATAACGATCCAAAGCAATGCAGACCAATGCATGTTCATTTTCATCGTCTGAATCACATGCCACCAGCAGAAGAGTGATTTTCTTTTTGGTTGTTCAGGTTCTGTAGTTTCTGCTTCAGAGTGTTGCTCTTTTAAGACTTCTGAAAGCATGCTCAATACCTCATTTCTCTCAGATTTTGGAAGGCACTTCAGATTCTTAAAACCTTGGCTCGAGTGCTGTAGCTATCTTTAGAAATTTCACATTGGTACCTTCTTTGTGTTTTGTCAAATCCACAGTGAAAGTGTTCTTAAAATGAACAATATGATTGGTCTTCATCCGAGACTGCTATAACATGAAATATATGGCAGAATGTGGGCAAAACAGAGAGCAGGAGAAATACAATTCTCCCCTAAGGAATTCAGTCAAAAATTTAATTAATACATTATTTTTTTAGTGAGCGTCATCAGCATGGAAGCACGTCTTCTGGAATGGTGGCCAAAGCATGAAGGGGCATAAGAATGTTTAGCATATCTGGCATGTAAATACTTTGCAATGCCGGCTACAAAAATGCCATGCGAACACAAGTGCTCACTTTCAGGTGACATTGTAAATAAGAAGTGGGCAGCATTATCTCCCATAAACATGAACAAACTTGTTTCTCTTAGAGATTGCCTGAACAAGAAGCAGGACTGAGTGGACTTGTAGGCACTAAGGTTTTACATTGTTTTGTTTTTGAGTGCAGTTATTTAACAAAAAAAAAAATCTACATTTGTAAGTTGCACTTCCACAATAAAGAGATTGCACAATAGTACTTGTATGAGGTGAACTGAAAAAATACTATTTCATCTGTTTGTAATTTTTACAGTGCAAGTATTGGTAATAAAATAATAAAAAGGTGAGCACTGCACACTTTGTACTCTATATTATAATTGAAATCAATATGTTTGAAAATTTAGAAAAAATCCACAAATATTTAATACATATCAATTGGTATTCTATTTTTAACAGTGTGATTAAAGCTGCGTTAACTGTGATTAATTTTTTTGAGTTAATCGCAAGAATTAACTGTGATTAATCAACAGCCCCAAGATATATATAGGTTATATTTTATAAAATGCATTAAGGGCTCAATTATGTCACTTTTACTCATGCCAAGTTATCATCAATCTGCAAGTAGTGCCACTGAAATTCCATTAATATCTAGATAAACTTTATATAAAATGTTACATATTTGCTATTTTTTCATTATATTTGCAAATGCATTTTGCCATGCCATTTTTGAAAATATAAATATAATCACAGATGATCTTATATAATAGCTATTTTCCATTCACTCTCAATGCCTGTTGAGCCCAGTCTTGGTCCCACTCTGATCTTTCAAGTATATTTGACATAAGAAAATAATATGTTTCCATTGTAACTGTTCAAGAAACAGGTCTGAACAACTAAAATAATAGGGGAAAAACATGAAAAATATAGTCTAATTAATTGAGAAAAGTTAGATTTCTACTAATTGGGAACTGGGACATAGAGTCACAGGTGCAGTGAACTGGCCCATGAAGAACAGAGTGGAGACATTAGGACATGAAGCTGGGAGGGAAGAACCGGCACTGACACAAAAAGTGGCTGGAGGAGTTAGAGGAGAAGGGTCTGTAATCACTACAATACACTCCCCCTCAGATCCTGGAATAGAACATAGGATTTCAGAGTTGCAACAGTTTTTTGCTTCAGCAATTATCTGTGAAACCCACTGGCAGAGCTTGCCTTTTCTACTGTCTTGTTCACATACAGGATGGCCCTCCTGTTATCAGCTATTCTTTTAGCTTCAGAGGTTTGTACTGTGGATCTATAGGTTCCATCTCTGCTGACCATTAACCATAGAGGTGTCAATGTGATGCCACATGAGGGAACTTCTGTTTTTGTTTTTTCCTTTTCAGTTTTTTTTTTCAAAATCCTAGGAAATAAAAAATAATACATTAAAAGAATGTTAAGATTAGAAACTCAAATACTCAAAATTAGGAAATGCCAGAATGAAGGTTGAAATTTTAATTCAGTTCCCTTGTGAATATGCATTATGATACAGTCTTTAATTACATGACCACATCCTTCTTTTTCCCTGCAGTAACCCTGGCTCATTCAGTGCACAGGATGGACTCTGAGGATGAATCAAGGAGGCATAATGAAGGAGTCTTGTCTGTACGATCCCTGCCTTATTTGGTGCAGAACATGGAAGGTGTGCAGTGAACAAAACAGGAAAATAACTTTATGTTGTTGAATTGCATCTAGGAGAATTGACTGCTGTCTCTGATTTTGCACAGACTTCCTATGTGATGCTCGGTAACTTATTTAAACCAAACTTTTCAGAGAGGGCTACTAATTGCATATTCTTCAATTTCTGGGTACCCAATCTGAGATAATTTGATTTGTAGAAGTCCTTATTTCCAGCTGCAAATGAAGTTAATGACAGCTGCGCTCTAAACTATGTTTTTCAGTTTCCCCATCTCTAAAATGGAAATAAAAATAATACCTTACCTCAGAGGGTAGGTAAACTCAGGAAATTTTGAGAAGAAATTCCATACTATAATGATGAGTGCCACAGGAAAGCCCGTAAGAAAATTAAGAATTCAAAGCACATTTGAATTATGTGTAGGCACAAAAGGCATTGGGCCAAACATTCAGTGATGTGGGCAAAACAAAACACTGACTAACTTCATTCAGTGAGTACTATCCATTCTGTGCACTGAATGAAGCAGAAGTCCTGCAGAGAAAATAGTATGTCAGCATATAATTAAAGACTGTATCATAATCAGTGGTGCAAGTATGGTGGTACGATCCCTGATATGCCATATCAGTAAGATATCTATAGCCAGTACTCCATACCAGAAACACAAAGGAGGAGCAGAACGTGGGGCCCGGGCAGCCCCATGCCGACAGCTCCTCTGGTGAGGCTGTACCGCCCTCAGACCTTCCACACAGCTGCATCTCCTGTCTGGGGTCTTTACAACAGTGCCACCAGAGGACAGAGCTTGGGGTGGTACAGCCTTGCTGGAGGAGCTGCCGGCTGCCCTACGTTCTGCTCCTTTGGCCGCTGCAGTTCCCAGGACAGCCCTGAGATTCAAAAGTCTCCGGTGCAGCAGAAGGAGGACAGAGACCCCCGCCACTCCAAGTTAACATGAGATGGATCATGGGAAGAGGACGGGGAAAGCGCAGGGGCCCCAGGCTGGGGGCAGGAGGAGTAACATGAGGGGAGGTAACATGCCCCCCTTTAGCTGGTGCCCCAACTTCGCGTCCCTCCCATGAGTGCAGCGTACCAATAAGAAATGAATTTTACTTGCATCACTTTTAATATATATGCACAAGAGGGCCAATTTAAGTTTGCACAGATTAACTTAATTCTGGCATTTCCTAATTTGAGTGTAACCCCCGGGCTTTATACTGCAACATTTGACTGTTTCTCCAGGGGAAGGGAAGAGAAATGGATTTTAGCTAGATACTCTGTCTTTGCACATCTGCAGAAAGCAAAGTAAGGCAACTCAGAATTACCAGAAACTTCCAGAACAGAGTAACCAGACATGCTTAGTAGTTGTTCTAATGCTGTACGGGAAGTTTTCATAGTGGGCAACCTACCTTGCAGTTCATATCCTATTTACTGTCTGTGAATTGAGTCAGTCAGTGGGTGTGTGATGGGTACAAATAGAGATGAATAGGCTTGTGGACTCAGCTGCTGATTAAGATAGCACCAAGAATTATGTTTGTTCTGAATGCTGGGTCCCAATATCTGTTTGATTTTAGATATAGGTGAGTGCTATTCCAGCTGTATTTATTAAGGAAGCCCCCAGTTAGGATAATGTTTAGTCCACAACAGTGGACTAAAGGGAAAGATAGATGTAAGCATTTGTGACCCTCATAGTGGCTAAAGAGCCTGGTGGAATTTAGATGGTGCTATCAGCTCACTGCTTTAACTGGGAATTTGTCTCAGTTAAAAAAGAATGGGGGACAGCATTAGTGAAGTGAGGGTTTGTGAATTCTTACCTGATTTAGATGGACTTATGGGGAGTAGAGAGCACTCTACAGAGTAAGAATCTTGTAGAGACTGAGAGAATGGATGTCTTATATGCTGATCTGAATCCCTATACAACTTTTGATACAGATTTCTGTTTCACCAGCATCTCAGATTACTAGTTAGCTATTAACCCAAGGGCTGAAATGCTGCTACTTGTGGAGATCCCCAGACTGCTTTTTTCTGACAGGTTCTGAGGCATTTGAGAGGACTGATATGCTACCATTCTCCTCAAACTTGGAGAACACCGAGTAACAAACATTACATATGTTGATTACACTATAAAGACTGAGAAATCATCCTTGAGGGGAAAAAATCAGAGGGGAATGATAGTATTGATATTTATGCTAAGTATACATAATGTTATGTATTTGCATATTTGTAACACAAACAAAAGAGGGAAGTCACTATAAGAAAGAGTAGATCTATTATCTAAAAGCTTTTGATTAAAAGCTATTCATGATATTCCAAATACTATTTACAATGTGTTGTGTGTGTATTATGGTGTTTTACTAAGAAAGTTTATGGTACTCTTCGAAGTTGACTGGAACGATTAACATCAATTTATCAAGGTTTTACATACAATAGTTCAGAGGTTAAATTCTTTGTAATGCTTTTTGAAAATCCTGGAAAGGCAAAATTGTGGTCCGTGCCTCAATAAAGTGTTAAGCTCTGGAGCAGGAGGAAGGGAAATATCATAGATGTGGACAGAATAGTGTCTGAGCATTCCCTCTTCTGTTACACGCACATTTGGCTTTGCAACCTTAATGTTCTGTTAATGTAGGGTGGGTTTTTTGTTTGTTTTTTAAATATAATTTAACATATATATTGAATTAGCATTAGTGGTCTCAGCTATTTTGGACTCTATTATGATGAACATGACACAAGATTCAGAAAATAGCAGTCTCCTTATTGTTGACAGTCTAAAAAGATACAAAATCTCATGTGGATGAAACAAACAGGAGGCTTTGGGTTAAGGCAGGGGAGACAAAGTAACAAAACTAATAAGACAAATACCATACTTAATCACTCAGGAGCAGTATTCACAACTGGCTATTTGACTAGCCATTATCTATGCAGATAGTTTCCTATTTGTAGGAGAAAAACATTACACTGAAGGGAAAGGAACTAACAATTTTGCCAGAAATGTAGGAAAGTTCTCTTTTTGAGCAAAAATAAAATATTTTGCTTTCTGAAAACAAGCTGTGCACCTCAGTCAAAGGGCACTGCAAAAAGTCAAGGGTAAATTCCAATTACTGTGACTTGTTCTCTGAAAACTGAATCTTAACCTTTGAAAAGGTTCAGATGAAACATTTACCAGCTGAATTAATCATGACATGTAAGTGATGGGGAAACCTCAAAGTTCAACTTACAAAGTTTATCTGAATTATCCAAAATATTTGAGCCAGCAGAATCAGCTGGAAGTCTGTACAAACAGACTTGAAATTTTCTCATTTCCACTTCCAATAGCCACCAGAAATACCATGAGGGCAGATACGCTATTTTTTGGTACTTCTAGCTCCAGCTCTACCTGGAAGCCAAAGTGAAAAGATCTTGTTTAGACTTTGCAGGATGTCAAATATGATCATTTAAGTAATTTGGGGGCAGGGATTGTGCATTCCTGGCAATTAGCAAATCATAGAAACTACTGGAATTCTTCTATTGCTACTACTAAGTAATATAAGACAAGATTTTAGGGAAGTTTTTCCTCCCCACTCCCCCAAATTTGCCACCACTTCAAACTCACCCCCCTCAACCAGCCAATGGATAGTTGCTTCAAATATTGAAAAATGATGTTTGGAACTATGATTATGAATTTGAGAACAACAAAACAGGGGAAATGTGACTAGAAGGGAGGGGGGAATTTCTACTGTCCTACTGCACACAAGTATCAAGTTTTATTCCATTGACTAGGTAGGGGCAAGAAACATGCAAATGTGATATTGAGATAGCTGTAAAGGTAATATCAGCTGTAAGGGTGCCATTGTACACCATCTTTTCCTCACCCTAATAGTTGTCAGCAACTCATAATGCTCTTCCTTGCCCCAGCCCAGTTCCTTTTCTATAATCCACTATCACCTGTGTCATGTCCCACAGTAGTCTAAAGAAGGATATTGTATTGCAAGAATCAAATAAATATAATCCTAATGAGCAACTTATTAGTGTTTTTATGTATTTTACAGGTTGTGAAGTGTTGATATTCTAGAAGTATCTATCTTACGGATTTTTTTATAACACCTGTTGTAGTAATTTCTAAGTGCTTACCAAGTAAATTAGACGCTCAATGAAGTCTCCAAGAGCACCTGAGGTGAGGGCAAAGGCAATGCATCCTTCACTTCTGCACCTTCTCTCTCCAGCATCATTGACTTTTAGTCACCATTCCTGTTGCAGATATAGCAGTAAGCGTTTTAGTGCTCAGTAAGGAGAGAAATATTAATGGAAAATTTTGTATATGCAAACTTGTAACAATTTAAGCTATGTTCAGTTTAAATATTTTAGAAAGTGGCAGTACAGGAAAATATCAGAAGCAAAAGCATTTTGGATAAATGGTCAAATTTGTCACATTTAAAAAAGTACATTAGCATGATGAATCTCCTTGATTAATTCCCTAATGATGTTTTTCTAGTCTCCTTGTATTGTTTATGAAATGTTATTTTTAAGTGCATTCATTAGTATATAGTATTTATTTTTCACCAATATCTCCTTCAGCTGTCTTATTTTCTTTTCTTTGTACAGGTCAAAAGCTTTCAACACAAAGTATTAACACAAAAGACAGATGAATGAGATTCAAATAAAAATTGGGAAGCTGACTCGGTTACCAGGTTTGTAACCTTTGGCCTGTGGACTCTAATTGAGATGGTTAGTGGAAAATTTTATTATTTTTCAAACATGGCTGAAATTAATTGAAGTTATGAGGATGGCTACAACTTGGTCATTCTTCCTGTGAGAGAAGACTGAATTCCTAGAGAATAATGTGGATAGCAACACACAAACTAGTAAGCATGTCCATATTGATTGGTAGACTTAATATGCAAAACTATTACAGACATGCAGTGAATCACCCTTGCTGAAACTAACATATCTTTAGAATAATACTTTAAAAAGGCTAATATGGGGGGGAAGCACCCGACATGTGTCCTTCCTCAGTTAGGTATAGATCTATTGATCCCCAAATGGGAATGTTTTGAAAGCTTGTCGTATATTCTAGAAGAGGGGTGGGCAAACTTTTTGGCCCAGTAGCCACATCTGCATATGGAAGTTGTATGGTGGGCCACGAATGCTCATGAAACTGGGATTGGAGTGCTGGAGGTAGTGATGGCTCTGGCTGGGGTTGCAGGCTCCTGGGTGGGGCTGGGGATGAGGGGTTTGGGATATAGGAGGGGGATCAAGGTTGGGGAAAAGAGTTGGGGCACGTGGGGGTGAGGGCTCCGGCTCGGGGTGTAGACTCTAGGGTGGGGCTGGGGATGAGGAGTTTGTGATGCAGGAGGGGGCTCCAGTCTGGAACAAGGGGCTTGGTGGGTGGGAGGGGGATCAGGGCTGAAGAGGGTTAGGGAACAGGGGTAGGATGGGTGGCTCAGGGGTGCAGGCTCCCGGCAGAGCTTACCTCAAGCAGCTCCCGGAAGCAGCGACATATTCACACTCTAGCTCCTATGCATAGGAGCAGCCAGAGGGCTCGGCTCCACACACTGTCCCTGCCCCAAGCATCTCCCCTGCAGCTCCTATTGGCCATGGTTCCTGGCCAATGGGAGCTGTGGGGCAGTGCTTAGAGCAGGAACAGTGTGATGAGCTGAGCCCTCTGGCTGCCCCTATGCACAGGAGCTAGAGTAGGGACATGCCGCTGCTTCCGGGAGCCACACAAAGTGGCCCCCGACCCTCCTCCCCATCTGGATTGGGAAAAGCCTCAGACCCCACTCCCCAGTGGGAGCTCAAGGGCCAGATTAAAACAGCTTGTGGTCTGGATGCAGCCTGTGAGCTGTAGTTTGCCCATCCCTGCACTAGAGATATGATAAAGGTCCTACCCTGCTATTCCACTGCACACAGAACTCCAATTCACTTCTCTGAGAGATGTGTGTGCTGAGATGCTACAAGATTAATCTCCATGTTTATTTCTGGGAATTACATGATCATCAGAGCTAGGCAAAATATTTTGGACAAATTTATTCACTGAAAAATGCAGTTTCTGTAGACTCAAAACTACACAGTAATTTGACATATATGATCTAAATAGTTTTGGCCAAAAATGCATTTTATGGGGACTTAGAGGCCATTCAAAATGGCTGGAGAATGAGAAGATGGTGTTGGCACAACCTTTAGCCCAATGATTAGGACAATCACCTAGGATGTGGGAGATCTAAGTTCATGCACCTGCTCCAATGACTGTGTTTAGTTATACAAAGCTGAACAGCTTTAACAGGAAAGAATGAGCGTGACCCAGATCATAATATCCTGTAGCCAAGTGGGAGACTGGAGTTCAAATCCTTTCTCCACATCAGGCAGATATGGGCATAGAACCTATATCTCCTACATCCTATTTGACTACACTAGCCACTGGGCCAAAAGTTAAAATAGAGGCAGCAGCAGCTCCTCTTCCAGCTATTCCATTTCTTTTGATTTAATATCCAAAAGTGCTAGGAAACAAAACTATTCATTTTGAGTCAAAGAATGTTTTGTTTGACATAGAACACGGTCTGTGTTGACCCTTTTGATTTGACAAAAGTTTCTGGAATTTTCAGATTTGGGTTGGGTCAACATGAAGTTTTCAGAACAGTCAGTGAAATTAAAAGTCAATGATTCCAACAGCTATAATTATTGGATAGTTTCCAGGAACAAACATGTGTCAGTCTTATAGCCAATGGGAAGTCTGTGTGCAGAACAGTTGCAGAATATGACCATCGGCTGTATCTAGCACATTTTCAAAACTTTGGCAATTCCATTTTGTGATCATGGGGGCACACTCACCACTAGGATACCTTGGGCTGGGGATTAGCTCTTTCCAGGTCTGATGCACCCTTCTACTGCTTGTTCATATGCCCTGCTACCTCACTGCAATTCAGGGTGCTCTCTCTTCATGGCTTGGCCCTCTAGTCAGGTCACTATAGTCCTCCCCTTCTGGGATATCACTAGACAACAGTTCTAGGCAGTCTTCTGCTCCACTGCCTGATCCCTCAACTTCCCCAGCAGCTTGTCAGAGAAACCAGATCCACCCACTACTCCAGATTCCAGCCCAGGGTTCCTACATTTGGCAGCCAAGGTTTTCACTGTCTCAAACTTCGCAACTGTTTTCCTGGGCTGTTTCCTACTTCACCTCAGTCAGGCTCCTTCTCCACCCTCCTCTGGGTACTCCCTTCTCCCAAGGCCAGGATCTTAGGGCCTCTATTCTCCACATGGTTTTAGCCTCTTTCTCTCTAAGGCTCAGGAGTAACTACGGGCCATCACATTACAACCCTCCCTGTTCTCAGCTTTCTAGTTTTATACAAGCTCAGCCTGTTCTGGCCCAGTAAGGTTCCATTAGGGCTTGCCTATCCAGCCTAATCCTCCTCCAGCTGCACCCTATCAGGTTAATTAGCCTCTTCCTAGCTACCTTAACTCTCTCAGGTGAGGCATGGAGTGGACTCCATAGCGCATATCCCTGTGTAGTAGGGACATAATGTGGGGGAAAGCAGCCAGTATAACTGTCATCAAACTGTTTATTGCTCTAAGCATATAAATTAGTTTTGGTGAGGGTGGTACACTTCATGTCCCTAAAAGCAACACAGGTTCAGTCTACTAATCAAAACAAATATTTTATTGTAGATTCCATTTGATTGAAAGTTTATGCTGACAGAAAGCATACACATCTCTCTGAGGAAGTCTTCTAAAGGAAAGGGGATTGACTTGTTAAAATAGTGCTTTTAAAAACACTTTTTACTGTAACGAATAAGTTTAATGACCTGCTAATGTCAACAAAGTGATGTTTTAATTAACAAAGTCATACATCTCTTTTAGACCTCGGTTTAAAAGTTTTGTACTGAGAGTCATACTCATTAAGTCTCTATGCCATCTTTGCACTTATCACTTCCTACACACAGTTGTGGGAGTAGAATCATAATTTATTCCAGATTTTTTTAGATAGCAAATCTTACATTTCATTTTCACTTTGACTCATACATCTGTGAAGCTTCTCTTAGAATTGTTGTTAGACTGGGGAGAGGGTGGAGACTTTCAAAAATATTTACCAAAAAAAATACATACCAAAATTGTGTGCCAGAGACTGGAAATTTTTGGAAACGAAGTTGGACTCTTAAATACATTTAAACTCTTAAATAAATACCCAGAAAGCTGAAAATGAAATCAATTCGAGTTGAAGGCATTCTGCATTTTTCAGGTCAAACTTATCTAGAAGCCAGAGTATGGTATTTCACACTTATTTTAAAGCTCTAATGTTTGAAAATCTTGGCCTGTATATTTTTAAATGTCTCTTCCCTTGCTCTTTATAAGTAAGGACTAGGGGATTGGGACTTTCCTAACCTTGAGTGGTTATTTACACATATGCAAAGTGAGTGGGAAATGCTGCCAAATCCTAATTCTTTACTCACAGAGGCAGTAACATTTTGTGCTCTCTTGACAAGATGTAAATGACAACACAAGGTACACAGGTGGGGAAAATTAGGTCCAGAATACTGTATGTTAAGAATTCACCTGCTCTTTTTGCTGAATCTGGATCTCTTAAAATCCTGTCTAACATCATACTTATTTCTACAGTATCTGAGCATACCACAGGGTATTGTATAAACAGCAGGATCAGATCAAATTTTAAAATGCAAAGATCCTCTTTTTATGTTCATGACTTTATAAAGGTTAATGAAACAAAAAACACAGAAAATCATTTATCTAAGCAGAATGTTTCTAAAGAGAATATTTTTCAAACTCATCAACCATTTGTCAGTTGACAATGATCAATTATATACAGGCCAAGATTAGGAATAATTTTTTTTCAAATCAAAAATAAATAGCAATATTAGGACCAGAGCATGTGGAGTAGTCTTTTGCCATGTTTGATTTTTTTTAAATAAAAAAATATAGAGTTGAATTAATAGTGTTGATATCTAATACAGGTACATTACCTAGGATGACTTTTTCATCTTTTTTTTTTTTAAGCAGACAATATACTTTTGCAATTGACTAAAGAACCATCAGGACTCATTGTTTGTCATACAACATATCAACTGAGGAGAGAAAAAAGACTCTAGTGAATCCATGTTTCTTTTTTAGTGATCAACATTCTACCTTGGAACCAAGCTGCTGTCATAAACAGATAGCTAAGGGTTAATGTTCTTTTACCTGTAAAGGGGTAACATCAGTAACCTGAAACACCTGACCAGAGGACCAATCAGGAAACAAGACTTTTTCAAATCTGGGTGGAGGGAAGTTTTGGGTGTGAGTTCTTTGTTTTTGTCTTGTGTCTGTGGCCTCTCGACTCTGGGAGAGTGATTTTTCTGTTTCCAAGTTGTAAGTACAAGGATAGTAAGACAATAGGTTTATATTGGTTTTTATTTTTTGTATTTACATGTGTGTAGTTGCTGGAATGTGTTAAATTGTATTCTTTTTGGATAAGGCTGTTTATTCATTTTTTTCCTTTAAGCAATTGACCCTGTATATTGTCATCTTAATACAGAGATCCTTTTATGTCCTTTTTTCATTCTTTTTATATAAAGCTTTCTTTTTAAGACCTGTTGGAGTTTTTCTTTAGTGGGGACTCCAGGGAATTGAGTCTGCAGCTCACCAGGGAATTGGTGGGAGGAAGAAGTCAGGGGGAAAATCTCTTTGTGTTAGATTTACTAAGCCTGACTTTGCATACCCTCTGGGTGAGGGGGGAAGAGAGATTAGCTCTCTCGATACTTGTGTTTCCAGGACTGGAAACAGGGAGGGGAAAATCCCTTTGTTTAGATTCACGGAGCTTGCTTCTGTATCTCTCTCCAGGAACCCAGGGAGGGAACACCTGGAGGAGAGGAGGGGAAAGGGAAATGGTTTATTCCCCTTTGTTGTGAGACTCAAGGCATCTGAGTCTTGGGGTCCCCCAGGGAAGGTTTTGGGGAGACCACAGTGAGCTAGGCACTGTATAATTCCTGGCTGGTGGCAGCAATTAACAGGTCCAAGCTGGTAACTAAGCTTGGAGGTTTTCATGCTAACACCCATATTTTGGACGCTAAGGTCCAGATCTGGGAAAAATGTTATGTTCAATTATCCAGAATATATCCAAGAATCAAACTTAAAGGGAAGGCTCCAACTTACCATCCAATATTGTATTGGTCCTTTGATCCACCTCATACCAGAAATTCTTGATACAGGGTCACTTCCTAAACATATGAGCTAATGTAGCACCAAGGAAGTTAAATTTTCAACAGTGGTCAGGATTTATGAAGCCCGTTACCATTAGCCTATGGGGAGACCAGTAGATTTGAATGTGCCTTTTGCTAAATAAGCTGTACTCTCAGGCCTATACTTGCTTTTTAACATTAGATACAATTGTATTCCATTAGGTCGGAGATAGTTGAGTATCCAAATCCCTTTTCCAAGCAGCTCACAAATTATCAACCTTTGGCAGAGTTTTTTGGCCCAGAAAATCATAAAAGGATACTGCTGGCTATGCAAATCCAGAAAGTTTCTGGAGCTCCCAATGCATCTGGTCCAAATACATTTGTTAGTGCGTGATTTAACTGGTGGTACTACCATGCTCCAGAGCAGGGCAAGCAATATTGTTGCTGAAGATCTACAAATGATCTACGTTTAGCATTGTAAATTAGCTGCAACACAGTGAAAATTCCTCTTTCCTTCAAATCCCTCTACATTGATGTTTTGCCACCAATTTTAAGGAAAGGATTGCTTCATAGTTTCGCCTCTACCTAGAAGAATGGATGGAAGCAGAACTTTCTAGCCAAGTTTGAACAAGCTTGCCTCACAGCCATTGTGGGATCTCAGGAACCATCAAATCTGTAATAATTTGATCCTATCATGCCTGAAAGGGAAAGAAGGTATAGCAATTCTCATTCAATCTGAATCCAAGGTTGGGTTACATCTAACAGCTACAAAGATGCCAGGCTTAACAAAAAGAAGATATAATTTTCCGATTTGGGAAAATGAAGAGCTGATGGCTCTAATTTATTTAGGGCCAGTCCAGATTTCTTACTTGCACCTCAAACATTCTCAAAATGTTATTGAGTTTATTAAAATAAATTTAGAGAACAGCAATAGGGAGACCCCTCAGGACATGTCAAATTCTGGGAAGGATGTTCATTTTGAATATATAAATTTTACCACACAAAAGGGGTTAATGAATTACTTTTCCCCAAATGTTTAGTCACTTGGGCAATAATTGGTTCTATCTTTGTCTGAGAGATGTCCTGAAAATTTTGGGATTCAGTATTCTTAACTATTTCTTGTAAGAAGATTACCATTGAAAATCCCCATTTGAGGAAAGACCTTTGTGGCATATTTGTTAATGCCCAAGACTTCTGATTTATTCCAATTAATTTTATATCCTGAGAGGAGTCCAGTCTTAATAGTGGTTAGAAGTTAAGAAATGGTAACCTCAAGCTTAGATACAGAAACCTTATAGAGCATAATTTTTGTGCTCACTTTCATACCATGAGTATGTTGATTTGCTTAGATGACAATGGCTAAAGGTTCTATTGCTAAATCAAATAGAAAAGGAGAAAGAGGGCAACCCTCCCTCAGACCTCTCTTTAATGGAAATGGAGCAAAAATAATACTATTGGTAACTACCCAAAAAGTTGAATTAGAGTATAAAAACTTAATTCAAGCAATAAATCAGTTACCAAATCCAAATTTTGCTAACACATGGAAAAGACTATGTGGTCAAAGTCCTTTTCAACATTTAAAGAAACGACAGCTAAGGTTCTTTAGAATGTCTCGAAGTGGCAATAATATCAGTCAATCGATGTAAATTATCTGAGCCATGTCTATTATGAAGGAAGCCTACCTGATTTATGTGTATAATGTGAGGGAGAACTTTATCCAGCCACATAGCAAGACCTTTAGCTAAAATGTTAGCATCATAATTGATTAAAGCAATTGGTCTATAATTACGAGATAGTCCAAGGTCTTTCCCAGGTTTAGGAATAACTGAAAGTAAGAGTAAGCAGGAGAGTTTGCCAATTCTTGGCTTCATTAAACATATCCAATAATCTAGGTGTTAAAGTTTCAGAAAACTTTTTGTAACATTAATCTGGGAACCCATCGATACCAGGAGTCTTTCCAATCTTAATTTCTTTTATAGCCTAAGTCAGTTCTTCAATTTCTAGAGAAATATCTAAAATTTCCTTCTGAGAATGAGAGATCTGTGGCAGAGACTATCCACTAAATAGATAGCTAGATATTGATAGCATCTTTACTGATTTCCTCTTCAGCTAAATAACTGAATAAAACTGTTGAAACTGTTTATTAATATCTGACTGTTATATATAATTTATTGCTACTATTTCTATTAGCCTTTTGCTTAAGTCTCTATGCCAACATCCTGCCAGCTCTCTTACTCGATTTCCAGTAGTTTTGCTTCAAATAGAATAGAGCAACTCAGCGTTTGGGGACAGAAGTTTGTTAATTAAGTTTTGAATTTCTCTGGTTAGGGGACAGAAGCATAGTCTACATCCTAGGACTTAGTTTCCTTCACAAGTGTATCAATTCTGTGTTCACTCCATTACTTTTTAAAGGTGGCATAAGAGATGATATGGCCTTTAATGAAGGCTTTAAAAGCTTCATAGAGTGTGGTAATTGATGAAGAAGTGGGAGTATTTATTTTTTTTTAAATGTTCTAAGTCCCTCTGGATAGAGTTAACAAATGATGTATCAAACAGCAGAGAAGTATTTGATCTCCATATTTTAGTTGAGGATACCTATCCTGGGGGGCCTGAAAGACCTATTTCTAAAACATGGTCGGATGTAACAATGTCACAGTCAGCGACAGAATGGAACAAGTCTTGTGACACTAAGAAATAGTTCAATCTTGAGTATACTGAATGAGCTGAAACGGGAAAAAAACAAAACTATAGTCTCTGGTTGTAGGATTACTTAGTCTCCATAAATCTTGTAAACCTAAATCATCTATGTATGTATAAAGTACCTGATGAGTAGTTATGTTCTTATATGAAGATGGAAAAAATTGTTTAGGGCTTTATTTAAGTCTCCAGCAATAATAATAGGATGGTGAGCCATGTCTTTTATACTCAAAAACTATGAAAAAATCTGGGATCATCCTGGTTTGGTCCATAGAGACTGGCAAAGATGATTGTGGACGAGGGGGTGCCGGGGCTCAACCCTCCCTGGGGAGGAGGGGAGCCACACCGGCCTCGTCTCGTCGTCCGAGGGCCTCTGCCCTCAGGATCGCAGTCCTCTCCGGAGGTTCAGACCCTGTGTGCGGGACCGAACAGCTACACAGTTAAATACTAGGGGCCCAGCCTTTGTTCGGGCGGGGCACCAAACACAGTTATCAGCTCTGGCCCTTTGGAGCAGGGCAGAGCAGTGGCAAAGTCAAAGGGGGCCCAGCCCTTGGCTTGGGCGGGGCACCAAACACAGTTCAGTTAGCTCTGGCCTTTGGAGCAGGGCAGAGCAGTGGCAGAGTCAAAGGGGGCCCAGCCCTTGGTTCGGGCGGGGCACCAAACACAGTTCAGCTAGTTCGGGCCTTTGGAGCAGGGCAGAGCAATGGCAACGGGGAGGGGGGGAGTCTGCCACCCAGTTATGGGTGGCAGGGGGAACGCAAGCCCACCCACTCCTCTGCGTTCCAGCCTGGGGCCCTAATAGTGGCTGACGCTGCTAGTGGCGGTCAGTGGGGAAGAGGGTCCTGACCGAAACACACTGACATAGGCGCAGGGCCTTCTGCAGCCTGACTATAGTCAGCTGCCCCCGGGCTACTTCCAGCCTCCCCCCTGGTTCCTACCTGGTCCGTTGGGGCATCCAGTACCATGGGCTCCTCCCAGTCCGGGCAGGGCGGTAGGTCCGGGAATACCTCCAGAACAGGTCTGGTCTGGCGGCTCCTCAGGGCCGTAGTGGGGACGGGGCAGCTCCGGCAGCTCCTCATCGTAGCGACTGCGGGGCAGCTCCCACCGGCCTTGGGCCTCAGCGGCTTCCCGGTGAGGAGGGTCAGCAGGCACGTCTGCTCCTGCCAGCGGCCGGGCCCTGACTGAGGGCTGAGGCCCGGCTTTTATCCTTCTGGGTCGCCGCCTGACCCTTTGAGGGGCAGGAGTTCCTCCCAGCGGTTCTGCCCTGGGAGGTGATTGACGGGGCTCAACCCTCCCTGGGGAGGAGGGGAGCCACACCACCTCGCTACACAGATCATCAAATTGCCAATTTTAGAACCTTAAATCTGCTCTGACCGTCAGACCTTGTGCTCAGAATGTTAACATTCATCTTTTTTTAAAAAATGTATTAGGATGCCTATGCCCTTTGTTTTAGTATTAAAGTAATTAGTTGAGATGGCTACCCAACCTCTGTGCAGTTTACAAGCTTTAAATTCTATCAGATGTGTCTCCTGGAGCATGGCAATGTCAGCATTCCCTTTTTTAAGCATTGAGTATATATCTTTTAAGAGGGTTATTAAAAGCCTTTATACTCAAGAGACACATTTAATTGCTGGAACCAAAATTGTCAAAATATACCAGATAAAATATAAAGTCACTTTGTGAATAAATAAGAAATTGCAGCTTTTCCTGAGCTGCATGCAGTTCTTACATAGCTATGCAGTGCAAGTTATATAATCCAAGGATAGGGCATTGCTTTCCAGTACATTTTCTACAAGAGTAAAAAGAGAAATCCCAGCATGGAAAGGGGAAGAAAAGGGAATTAAATTTTGAAAAAACAAAATGGAAAAGACAGTGGAAGAAGAAATACACATTTGACACCCAGAGAGGGTGAGCAAATCAGGTGAAACTTGGAGATCCTCACACCTACTTGAGACCCAAACATTACAAGTATGGTAATCACGTTTTACCAATAGAACCTTGATACATTAGTCAATAAGGAAGTACTATCTAATAAGGCAATTATATAATATACCAAAATTATAAATTTTATATTGATTCTCCTTTCCCATGAGTTAATGCAATAGGAAGTAAATTCATATTAAACCTTTAATCTTCAACCCCAATGAAAGAGAAAAAAGAGAAAAGGAGTTAACAAACATCAACTTGTTTAGAGCAACCATATCAGATTTCAGGGAGCAATATATACATTCCATTTGGTCAGATCATTACTGAGATGTCTTCTCTTCAGAGGGAGTAATTTGCATCTTTTGAAGTATTTTTCTGCTCCTGAGGGAACTTAAAGATACCATCTTCTCACCACTGTTAATATGGAGTGTTGCTGGGTATTTAATAAAATATTTAATGTCCATCTTCCTGGCCAATTGTTTTTCTTGATTAAACGTTGCCCTCAGGAACTTCACAACACTTTAGGTCAATTTCCTGGAGCTGGCTTGGGGGCAAGGACCTGGCGAGCCTGTACTGTATCAAAACAAAAATCTGCCAGCAAATCCAACAACTTAGTTAGCAGTTTAAGACAAATTCAGAAGGTTTACCTTTCTGTATGCCCACAATCCTGATGTTACATCAAAGTGAGCAGTTTTCTAATCAATTTGTTTGATTTTAAAGTCTTGATATCATTACAGTGCTTCATAACGTAATTTATTCTCTTTAAAATCATCTTTCACTTCAAAAATTCTGTGTTCTGCTTCACCCATCCATCTGGATAGGTGTTGTAGTACACTCTGAATCTCGGTCATAGTGGTCTGTAGGGTGGAATTTATTTAATATTTAATTTCACCAGTATCCTCAGCCACTTGTTGCAGTACAGCCATCAGCTGCATTACATCAGGCTCAGGAGGGGAGGAAGATCTCTGTTTTTACAGTACTTTTGGATTTGGAGAGGAAGATGCAGAGCTAGAGGGCGTTTCGGAGGTTTCAGTAGTCAGATGCAATATTTCTTGGTGTTTGATGGTGGGGTTTAAGAGACAATGTTTGGGGATTCCCCATGGGTTGCTTCAGAGCTCAAGCAACCTGTATCCACCTTGGTCTCAGCACCCTATGGTGTCCTTGATCTGGCTTCTTGATATTAAACAACTATATTTGTCTTTTCCTAGCACTTTATCATACATCAAGTACTTCAAGATGTATTACACACTAAGAAGATAATTAAAAAAGTAGCAACAATAAATGAGAAATTGCAGGTTCAGCTACACACGCAATAATGATTTATTCTGCTTCTCCTCCGAGTTGTTTCCTAAAGAGTGTATAGTATTTGTATGTAGATTGAGTCCTCTGTCTAAACCTATTTGTTTTATAGAATCATAGAAGTATAGGACTGGAAGGGACCTCAAGAGGTCATCTAAGCGAGGCCCCTACACTCAAGGCAGGACTAGGTGTTATCCAGACCATTCCTGACATGTGTGTGTCTAATCTGTTCTTAAAAACCTCCAATGACAGAGATTCCACAGCCTTCTTAGGCAAATTATTAATCATCCTGACAGCTAGGAAGTTTGTCCTAATATCCAACCAAAGCCTCTCTTGCTGCAATTTAAGCCCATTGCTTCTTGTCCCATCCTCAGAGGTTAAGAACAATTTTTCACCCTCCTCCTTGTAACAATCTTTTATGTACTTGAAAACTGTTACTATGTCTCCCCTCAGTCTTCTCTTTTATGAGCTAAATGAACCCATTTTTTTCAATCTTTCCTCAAGACATTTAATCATTTTTGTTGCTGTCCTCTGGACTTTCTCCAATTTGTACATATCTTTCCTGAAATGTGGTGCCCAGAACTGGACACATTACTCCAGCAGAGGCCTTTCCTCTTGTCAGAGGAAAAGGGGTAACTCAGTCTCCATCCCCGGCTGCTGTCTAACAATGTAGGCTGCAACACAAAGTGCCAATATGACATATCATTCAACAGCAAAAATTGTTCTTAAATTGCCATTTGACACAACATTTTTGGGATTTAAAATTTGTTTTAGTTAATAAAAATTAAAACAATTAACATGTTTAATCATATCCAAGATATATTTTATAATTGTTAGTTGGAGATAGAATCAAGTACTTCATGGATTTGATGGTATTTTGCTATTTGTTCACTTTTTTCATCAATTACTTCTTTCTAAATATCAATCTCCTTGTCAGTCAATTATTACTCTGAAGCAGAACTGCCCATTTTAGAAGTTATCACATGTTTAGTTTATTGTGTGATTGCTTTTCTAATTTGGCCAGAACATTTAATCCGGTGTGTCACTGTGTATCATTGGGCTCAGGGATTGATATCAAGAATTAAGCATTATATTTATTGATTTTTAGTAATAATGCATAACATACAAATAGGTCTTTAATGTTCAAAAGGGAAAATTGGATGTAGTAACTCTGCACTGTTTACAGTGGTTGCTCTTAATGAGCACCGCTGTTGAAGTACTGTATTCAGTAGTTTAAACAATAGCAATCCCATTTCAAGAGGTTGTCACTGGTGTGTGAGAACAACAGTGCTGGAAATGAGTGTTATAACAAATTCACATGCAGTGGTGATCAATAATCCAGCTCTGTTACGAGGAAGCGCAAGCTGCAAAGTAGCACAAGGTACATATCACAGTGAGAGTGCATTATGAACTCCAATACGTTTCTGGGCATTAAATAGATATTGGGATTCAACATGCATTCCTTGTGTTCCTAAAATAACCATCAATCCAACTGCCCTCCCCATCCCTGCAGTTTCACAAGAGAAGAGGCTTTGTCTGAGATAACAGCAGGGAACTAAAACCCTTGGACCCTGTAAGGTTTGCACGCACACACACACACACACACCCCTTGTTGGCACTCAGTCTCTTTGTAAGGTTGAAGAGGGGAGCTTTGTGGCTGAATGACTGGACAGAAGGGTGCAGCATAAGCCGCTCGGCTTCTACACACACTAAAGGGGGGCTTATAAGTCCTGCCCCCTGCCCAAACATTCTGTGCAGAGAAATTCAGCAGGGGAGGGGAGGGGAAATTTATATCAACATATAGAATATTATATGCAATTATATTATATTTTGCAAAGTCAGAGCAGGGGGCAGAGTGGGAGTTATAATGGATCATATAGCTATATGAAAAGTCAGAGGGCATACCAAAGTCTAGGGGGAAACTGCCTGACTTGCCCCATTACAAATGATGCCCCTGCTCCCCATTGCCCTCTCCTTACTATCCCCCTCAGAAGTAAAGCAGTATGGGTTCAGGGGTCTTGCTGTGGGCATCTTGTTAGTTGTGTTTTGGGGCATGGGGAGGAATTTTTTTTTTCTTTCACTGCTAGTTTGGCCAGGGTGGGACAGGTTTTTTCTCTGTCCTCTCAGAAGCCCAGGAACCTGGTGAGTAGGTTAGGTTGTAAAGCACATTTTGTCACAACTTGGCCAGTGAACCAGTGTTTCTTCACCCTTTATAAATATGTCAGCTCTTTCCAAGTGTTTGCCTCTCTAAAATGTCTCTCCTTTAGAGCTTCATTCTGGAATGCTATTTTTTTCTTTGTACTAGTAGGTGGTTTATTTTAATAGCAAATTTTTAGTGAGACTTGTGTGTAGTTTTTTTACATGAACTAGATACATAGCTTTGTGCTGAATGACCAAATAGAAAAGGCAGGAGGGGCTTTCAGCATAATTTTTAGTACTACGCCCTATCCTACAACAAGTAAAAAATGACTATTTTTAAGTTAGTATTAAAAAATGCAGAGTCCACTTCATTAAAACCAAAAATCCTCAAGCCCTGTCCACAACATTCAAAAGATTCAGGCAGGACAGCTCAACACATAGCTTTCACAAATACATGGGGGAATTTTTATGACACTTACCTACCTAAAAATAATCTCAATGTACAATAGCTTTAGCAATGCTAGCCCCACTGTAACTACCTCAGTGGAGTATTTTTTGGATAGATTTGCCGTCCTCTGAGAAACATCTGCTTCAGCTTCGTCAGTTAACACTCGGGCAATGAGTCAAGGGAGCATCGCTTGGTTCCTCATTCTGAAAGCCAATAATGCCCAACATCTGTCTTCAGAGGATGGAACATCTCCTGCACAATACTTCTAATCACTAGTTGCTCTTATAGAGAGTGGTAAATGGTGGGGAAAGAAAAAAAAGACATGGATAAGAAACAAACAAACTGCAATGAGCCAGTGATCTAGAATTCTTAATCAGGGAATATTTGGAGGAGAGAAAACAGACAAATTGAGACAGATGGATTTTCACTATATTTTTCAAAATAAATGTGTGAGGAGAGTACAAAAGGAAATAAAAGATGAAACATGAACAATTATTTGACTGAAATTGAAACATATTTGAAATAATAGAGAGAAAATTATTTCTCTGAAGCAGAACTGTCCATTTTAGAAGTTATCTAGTTTACTACTGTGGTCTAGTAGTAAAAGAACAGGACTGGGATTAGGACAACCGAATTCTATTCATTTCTCTGCCACTGATTTGCTCCATGATTTTGGGCAAGTCACTTAGTTTCTCTGTGCTGCAAGGTAAAGGTGTTATTAGCCTTAATATCTGTAACACTGTGAAAGGTACTACGTAAATACAACTGTTTGTTTTTGCATGCAATGTAGATGCTATATTGAAAAGAGAATACTTCAGTAATTCTGGACAAGAAAATTTTAAGATTATTTGATTTGCCATATCGATACTATTTGTATTTTACAATATAAATTAGAAATACTGTACTTATTTTCCAGTTTAATAAGCAAGTTGGACATTTCTAAGAATTTTGCTTCATGTTGTTAATACCACATTTCTACTTATGCTGCAGTCTATGTGATACAATTCTTCTGTTCCATGCTTAAATTAATTCTTTTTTTTTGCTCTTTTTGAATAAAAAGTTAAAATGCTTAACTGCAGCTTTTCTGAACTACCTGAAACTCTTAACTTTCTTTCTATATGATCATCTAGTAATCTCCTAGTTCTGTTCCCTTTGAATAGGTTTTGTTTTATTTAATATTGTCCCAAATTCCTCTGTGTGTTTTATGAGGCCCAATTCAGCAGCTCTAGTCCCATTATGAGGAAGGGATTAAACACACACAGTTTGCTTTTACAGCTAGCAGGAAATTTATCTGTCTCCCTGAAATGTTGAATACTACCCAGGGGGTTGCTTCCATTGTGGGTCATGGGTTGTCTCAAATGTCTTTTTATAAATCAATCAGCTCTGCCTTTGATTCTATTTAACTTTAACATCAGTATTGCAAATATAATAATCTAAACTTGTTTGCAAATACTGTATGTGAGCAAATATCCCTGGAAATTAGTATCACTCACCCCTGTTTGGCCTTTATTCCTTTGCCTCCATACATATACTCCAAATGTCCTTTTTTCCTTCTATTTCCCATACGTGGCAGGGCAGATCTCAACTGTCCTGTTTTCCATTCACATTACCGCAATTCTAGAGAGAGAACTCAATTTTCTTAAAAGGCAATTGCTATAGCATTCCCTTTTTTCCATGAGGGAAACCTTTTCCTTGCTAATTCTTGCACTGTTTCTACTTCTTTGTTGCTGGGCAACATGTGTTTTTATTTAATAACATGTAAGTGATATTTTTAAACATATAGGCTACTAAGCAGCTCAAGGGGACAGCAGAATGAGGGGATTGGAGCAAAAAGTCAGTTTTAAACTCTCCCTGTTCTGCCAAGGTGCCAGGCTCCAGGAGTAGCCCTCCAGACCTTTAACTCTCTTGCATTCTGGAAGCAGAGCTTTTCAGAAAAATTCACCAAAATTAGAGGAGGGGAATGTAGGATTCCTCCCTTCCTAATTATTTCTAATAGAAAGTAAGTTGGAAGTGACTGTTTTGTAACAAACTGCTTCTGAAAGAGAAGTCAGACTTGTAAAGAAATGAGGGGAGAGATGTCCAAATAATCTAGCAGATTCTTTAAACTGAGTGAAAAACCAAAACAATATAGATAAAATATTAAGGAATATTACATGCTTTTCTTCTCTTAGCCTTTTACTGAGTTCTACTTTCTGTAGGGGAAAGATATATTGAATATAACTTCTGAAGTATGGTTTTGTTTTTTAAAAAAACTTAAGATTAAAGAGCCACCCTCTAATAGCAATAAACTCCATTGGTCTGTTTATGAGGCTATGCCTACACAACAGGTGCTACAACGTCATATCTACAACACCATATTCATACCAGTATAATCCTGTGGGTGTAGAGGTTCACCTAGCTACATCTACACTGGAGATTAGGTCAGCACAGCTATGGCACTCAGAGGTGTGGATTTTCCACATCCCTGAGCACCAGAGTTGTATCAACCTAAATTTTAAGTGCAGATTATGCCTTAGTAAGACACTGGTAAACTTTGCTCTTTTGCCTTTCAGCATGCTTGATGCATGCACACATAGTCTACTAATGCACAATCTGCTGTGGCTTATTACTATGTTGTGGCCAGATTTTCAGGAGTATTCAATAGAAAGTCCCATTGTTCTCTGTGGGAAGTGAGCATTTTTGAAAATCTGGCCTCTTGTGACCACAGGCACAATACTTTACATGTGTTAGAGGGGCAGTGTGTTCTAAATATTTGAACAAGTGTTGCAAAGGAGGAAGTCCTACATTCTAATACCAAAATGGACCTGTCCTCTGCTCAGTATAAAGCCTTGAGCAAGTTGCTTCTTAATGCTTAAGTTTCCTCACCTGTAAAATGGGGATAGTATTTACCCTACAACGATATTTATTAATGCTATTAAAATGATACAGTACATAAAATTATTATTAGAGCTGTACAGAAAACAGTTTTCCCATCCTATCAAAAGGTTTAAGATTTTTTAAAAAATCCCATTCAACATAGGGATGGAACAGATTTTTTTAAAAAACAAACAAACAGAAAGTAAGAGAGGAGGGACATACATCTTGGAATAGCCAACAGCCTGGTGGTCAAGTTACTCACATGGGATATGGGAGACTAGGTTCAAGTCCCTGCTGTGTCTCCCATATCCCAGGTGAGTAATCTAACCACCAGCTATTCAGGGAACTCCCTCTCTAAATTCCATTCCAGACCTCAAAAAAACTTCCTGATCAAAGTTTCATTGTCACAAATAGTTTAAATTTTGACAAATCTGCATTTTCCAACAAAAAAAACCCTTGTCAAAAAATTCTGAATCTTTGGACAAATTCTGTCCTTCTGTGCATAAGTAAAGTCAAATGGGAGGTGCATGTGGGCAAAATCCACAAATCTTACTGTCCCATACTCTTATTTTCTACCTCTTGTTTTATTTGCGTACATCACTGTGACTGTACAGTGCAAGGGATGACAGGGATGATGAATCATAGGAAAAAAGTAGTAATTTACTAAACAATCACCTCCCAGGCTTTCTCATATAAAGTCTATGAAATGTACTTGCCTGACTGGAACATTTTTTCATGAATAAATATTAATCTCCCTTACAAGTGTAGTACATTCTAAACAGTCTAATTATGCATTTGTATTGCTCATGCAATTTTGAACTAATTGGACTGCATCTAGATTAATCTCTTTCATACTTAAACTTCAATAATTGTTCTTTTAACAATCAATACTCATTTAATTAATAGGAAAACAATTGGCCTATTAAATTAAAGTTACTTCCCCACGTTTTGCTGAATATATGCATTGTGTTGCCATTTCCCTTCCAGCAAAGAAGTTCAATTTAGAGATGACAGGATCTAATCCTGTAGGCCATTTTTCAGGCATTGAAGTCAATGTGAGTTCTCATGCATAGGAAATGCAAGACTGAGCCCCGTACAGCTGTTATACATCTGATACCCTTTCTTTAAACACATTATCAGATAAGTAAAGTTTTTGTAATAGATAATAGCAAATAAAGCATATACTATGGATCCAGTAGGACTCTGTAGATATTCTGTATGTGGAGCACATATTCTAAAACCAGTCACTTAAGTATTAACATCCACATTAAAGCTCCTACTTTAAACAAACATCTAGGACACTTTCCTCTGCAAACACTGGGAAAGTGGGAAATAAACAGTTCATGAGATGCCTTTAGCATTTGTTCCTCCATTCTCACTGAAAATACTGCCACTAGGAGCTCATGGATACATTGTTGCTATAGCCTTTGCTGCTTCGAGATACTAGTTAATACAGCAGAGAGTTCTGTGGCACCTTATAGACTAACAGATGCATTGAAGCAAGAGCTGGTATTCACCCACGAAAGCTCATGGTCCAATACATTAGTCTATAAGGTGCCACTGGACTCTTCGCTGCATTTACAGATGCAGACTAACATGGCTACTCCTCTGATACTAGTTAATACAGAAACTCTTTTGTCTACTGCTGATAGGAATGGAGTCATAACCATTCCAGAGTGTTGAAAGTGCAAAAGAAACACGCATGCAGTGCAAATGAAGGCAATTCTGTAATTTGGGTGTCAACTTCACTTGCATTGTAGGAAAATTGGACCAAAAGCCCCCACCTTTTTTTTTTATAATCCTTTAAGATGCATTCTATTTTTACCTTGTTGATATGCAGAACATCTCAAAATCTCTGTAT
Organism: Gopherus flavomarginatus; assembly: GCF_025201925.1. Taxonomy (NCBI): domain Eukaryota; kingdom Metazoa; phylum Chordata; order Testudines; family Testudinidae; genus Gopherus; species Gopherus flavomarginatus. The sequence goes on from NC_066619.1 coordinate 192,459,444, forward strand.
CATTTAATTTTGCTTATATAGTGTATACAGTCAAATTAAGCCTTTTGCTAATGAATAGATAATGAACTGATTTTATGAATAAAATGATTTTATTAATTAGTAACAACTAACCAATCTGGTAGCCCCTTTAATGAGCTTAGCTGCAATACAAAGCTTCAGCATTTTGGAGGAATGAATAGGCAATTAGAGGAACACTACCAACTGACCTGGCTAGGTTATTAAAGAATTTCAGGCATAAACTAAACTAAATTCCAATTAACCTACCTTTGGACTGAGAAACTGCTTAGCAGATCTGTGAATCAGGCAGTGAAAAGTTAATTGGGGGAGAAAACTCAATGTGTAGAAGTTGTTAAAAATATTACAAATTCACAATTCTTATAACTTACTACTTCCATTAGGGTATACACATCTTTGAAGAAGACCCCTGTTCACAAATGAGTGAATGGAAAGATGACCTCAGTGCTTCATGGGAGTCTGTTCAAAATATGATTGTTCAACCAATACGTTTCCATCTGAATTTGAGTAACATTTTCAAAAGTGCCTAAGTAACATAAGATTCTAAGCCCTATTGACTTTCAACCAGACTTAGGCTTCTAAGTGCATAAATCACATTGGAATTGGGACTTGGGCATAGGTGTATTTTATGAGAATGGAATTGGGCTAGATGTTCAAGGGGCTAGATCTGCTGCGGCAAACCGGTGTAGTTCCATTAATTTCGGTGGAGCTATCCCAATTTACATCAGCTGTGGATCCAATGGAATTATTTTTAAAATAATGTCTACACCATAGCTTAACTGTCAAAACATATGCCTTAAAATGTACTAACATTTAAATTTGAACAGATGGACAGAGCTTCTTTTATCTGGAATAAAAGAAAAGCTTAAATTAAAATGTTCAAAACTGCAGGCATCAGTAAGTAAGCGACGTTTTAAGCTGTTGTCTAGATTTATCTCAAAAGGTATTCATGCTCCTGGATTCCAGAGGCAAATCATCTCATCTGGGTTTCAATGAAATAGCACCTTTCTATTTCACATAAGCATGGTGCTTATTTGGTGCTATCAGCTGAGGATTTTTAAAACCCAGTTATCCAGAACTGTAAGAACATTTGGTCTGTGGTTTTACAAGATTGAACCTGGAAGAAAAGCAAACAAAACAAAATCAGGGTACAGTACTAGGCAAGGATCTGCAGTAATTCATAGATTAGAACTGAAAGTGTCAGCAATAATTGCTAAACTTTTTTTCTTTCTTTACTTCAGTAGCTATCAAAAAGGAATTATATACATCTTGGCTCTCTATTTGCAGAGTTATTTTGACTCCCTGAAGTTCTTCAGGAGGCCAAATGCCTTTTAGGAGTTGACATCTAAGGATAGAACTGGCCTGCCTTGTGCATAGCATTTTTTTTAGAATGTGGTCTAAATATTAAGATAATGTTTACAAAGGGGAAGACCTCAAAAATGAGTTGCAGTTAAACTGTGAGGGTAGCAGGAATGACTTTCCATGATCTCCATTCACAAAATATACATAAGTCAAGCCATGAGTCTCCTCAGTCCTGAGTGTCGATGACCATTGGTTGGAGGACTTTGATCCCATGGACAACCAAGTCCATGGGCCTTTTCTTACAAGGGGCTGAACACACTTACACCAGTCTCAAAATGGACTTGATTCAGACAGGTTTTTTTTTTTTTTTTGTGGAGAGAATGGAAGGAGGTGGCAATGATCCAAACCAAACTATTGATTGCATCAAAAGGGAGGCAAGTAAAGCATGAGCACCTTTGTTCCCCCTGCTCCGGCTAAGGTATCCAAGATACTAAGGATAGTCATGGAAGATGGAAACCAAATACTACTCTTAAATTCCCCACTCCTTCGACACCTGCACATGCCCCCTTTCCCATTGTTGCTTTTTTTGTTTTCATAATTTGTCTTAAAGATTGAAAATAGGGATGGATCAGAATGGGCTGCAAGGCCATTAGAGAGAACTTCCAAGGTGTCAGCAGAATCTTTTCAGAAATCCACTTAAAATGATGGTCTATTCTGCTGTGGAGAACATAGTGTATCTACTAACAGATCATGTTCATCCAAAAGAAAATATTTTTTCTTTTGTTTGGCATTAGTAAGTTTTAATTATATTAATTAGGACATGAAGGTGGAAAAATAAAATTGCTCTAGTGGGAATTACCATTTTTCATTACATATGTAAAAACAGCACTTAAAATATCAGATTTCACTGTTATATCTCCATATGTCAAGACTTATATAAATTTCAAGTCATTATTAATTATTATAATTATTTGTGCTCGGGTTTAGATTTTAACAAAGAAAAAGACTAGTAATATGAAATACAGTGGAATTGATTGAACTCTGTGGTGCATACTTGGGTCTGCAAGGTCAGCTGCAAAGAGGGAAATTCAGCCACAGGATAGGCAAGTGTAAGTACTGACTCTGCCTTCTCCCTGGATTCCTCCAGTTAAGAGAAACTTAAGTTTATGACTTGGGCTCCATGGTAATGTGGAATGTGTTGTCTCACTCAAGAGTCAATTAGTGAACCAAAGGTACACCAGGTACAACTGAACAAGAAATGATAATATGAGATTTCAAAACAAATTCTCATCTGAAATCAGAATGAAAACTTTAATCTCAGTCATTTTACAAAAAAAGAATTCAGTTTGGGTCACTGAAATTAAACAGTTTGCTTTGATTTGATTTAATTATCTTAAACTCTAAACAAAGTATTTTTGAACCAGACAAGTAGATTTATTTTAAAAATAATTTTAAAACTTTGAAAAAAAGAATCAAGAAAAGTTTTGATTTAAGCAAATCAGATTTTTCTGATACAAAATGCTTTGTTAAAAATTCCTGACTAGTTCCAGTTGCAGTGATTTGTGCTGGGTTTCTCCAAGAAGTCTTTCCAGAACATAGCAGAACTGAATCCACTCCAATCTTCATTGTCCCTTTGACAAGTCCAAAATATATCCCTGTGACCAGGGTCCAGGTGGCCACACTGAGATTGCTCAAATCAGGGCAAACTGCAAAGAATGGGGCAGACAAACCCCCAAAATCATAGTTATTCTAATACTTAGATCCACCAAGCTAGCAACAAAACAGCTTCTCCAATACCTTACTGGTTACCCAGGAGCCAAAACACAGTTCCCTTAAAGCAACCCAGCCTGGCACTTCTACCCATTCAAATATGATGAGGATTACTGGAAACCATGTTCATTATATAAAATGGTTCTACCAGTCCCAAAGTACTGCACACATTACCTCACAGGTTAATGAATATTTCAGATCTTACTTAAATACATGCTTGCAGCCAATTTTTAATAACTAAACTAAAGTTTATTTACAAAGAAAAGAGAGAGAGAGAGTATTGTTTCAAAGATCACTATACATACAGCAATGAATACAGTTTTGAGGCCAGTATCATAGTAGAGGTGGTAAGCTTTAGTGTTGCAAAGAGTTCTTGGAACAGGCTTGAAGAGGTTTATGCCATCACTGGTTCAGTCTCTGGTTGCTCCCAAATGTTTGGAAGATCCTCAGTCCCTTGGTTAGAATGCTCCCACTAGTATAAATCCATAATCCAGAGATTAGAGCAGGAAAGAGGCAAAATGGAGATGTCTCCAGGGCCTTTCATAGCTTCTGCCCTGTGGAGGGAAACCCATTGTTCTAGTTTGTGGAAAATTAGAAATTACAAGATGGAGTTTGGAGTCACATGGACAAGTGTTGGCCACCGCTTCCCGTAGCTCCCATTGGCCAGCGCCAGTGAACTGCGGCCACTGGGAGCTGCAGGCGGTAGCTGTGGATGGTCAGTTTTCAATAAACTGTCTCGTGGCCTGCCAGCGCAGTACCCTGATGGGCCACAGGTTGCCCACCACTGCTTTAAGGGGCTTGCAAATGTCATAACAATCTCATCATGTGTCAATGAAAGTCTGTTGAGACCACACATTACAATGTCATGATGAAATGAAACAATGTCAATGCAAGTCTACAGAGTCCTACTCCTACTATATAACATTAATGTGACAAAATTAACTTTAATACAATTCTGTGGGAGCTACATTCAAAACACAATATACTGCTATTCCAAGACTGTCCAAACCATGTTAATATAAAAATTTGCAAACTTGCAATGATTATCACAAATTTTTTTAACTAGGCTATTATTCCTTTCTGTGTCATCACATACATTTGTCCTCCACTGAATTCTAGAAGATAAGACGTATTACATACAGACTGGAAAACTGTACTAATGATATTTTCTATGCTTTTGTATTTTAATATAATCTACTTGTAGAGAAACAGAAAATTTCATATTAGGATGATGTAGATATTTTCAGTATTTTCACTCAAAATTTATTTTCTGTACTCTTATAGTAAGGTCATTACTGTCAATTTTTACATTCATCATGCTTAGAAAGACAGTTGCATTGCTTTATTTGGACCCCACGCTGCAAATTTCAGATCCATGTTTGAATCCAAACTTCATTCATGTTTGCAACAGACTTTTCTCTTCTATATACTTTCATATCCTTCCACTGAAATTTCTTTCATGTTAATGGAGTTACAGGAAGAATGGTTTGGTGTATTGTTTCAAAGTCTGTAGCTTTTGAAAAGCTTTCCCTTTTCAAACTCATGACTTTTAAATTGACTTCAGTGCCATCCATGTGAAGGTCACATAAGCCTAATATTATAACAGGATGTGTGTCAGTGATCAGTCCTCTGAGTTCCCTACTGCTCAGCCTCTAGACTCACATATATCAGAAAGACCACTATACTGGACATTGAGCTCGGTGATATGGTCTCAGGGTCAATCAGTCAAGTGCGATTTGTACAAAGAAGTACTAGTCAACTGGGCAGGAGGCATTAGCAAATATTTGTTTTCTGTTTATTGTGACAAATCATAGGAATACAATTTAGAAAAAATATCTATCATAGTAAAGTAAATTAGCTATCAATACAAGCTTTAAATAAAAAAAGGGGGGAAAGAGTCCTTTCATTAGTGCATTATATATCAAATCCTAAAATCAACTCATCACAACTTAGTGGGTTAATTTTTTAATAAGAACAGACAAACATAAATCTTACAAAAATTATATGAAATATATCTGTGAATAGGATTACAAATGGAAGTCAGAGTGAGACTGTAAAATAAGAAATTGGGGTGAAATTCACCTACATGTAGAGAATTGTATGCTATTTAAACCCATTTAAAACTCTCAACAGGTGACTAAAGTGTTGTGTATGTCTTGTGCCAGACTCTTCAATAAGGATGAATTTCATTCTCATAGGTAAGGGGGGAATGCCATTATTTGAAATGATGGGTATAATAGGTTCTCTCTTATAGTTCTCATTCTACCCTGTTCTGCTCATTCCCTCTGAAGCCTCTGGCACTGGCCACTGTCAGAACAAAGAATACTGGGCTAGACAGACCATTGGTCTGACCTAGAATGGCTATTCTTATGCCATAAAAGCACTGGGTATGAAACTTCAAAATGGAAGGGGAAGAAAGGCAGATTAGAAAGACAGCATAAAGTCAGAGTGGGACAAACTCTGATACTCCTCAGGTTGTGTAGCACCTGATTCCACAACTGATCCCATTGACTTAAATGAGTGGCTCACCCACCACACCTATATAGTCCTCACTCAGGAAGGAGAATGGTAATGTTGACCTTGCTGTGTTCTCTTTACAGGATGCAGGAGTACATCTGAGCCCAGAGCCCTGGCTGGGAGGTTATGAATAGCCTTAATTAAAGAGCTACACCAGCAGGCTAGGAAGATGGTACACTTTGGCCTGGCAGAGTGATGAGCTGGGGACCCACTCTTTCCTAGCTCAATGAAGTCCCTGAGTGATGACTGAGAGCTCTCGAGCTCTCTCTCCCAGTACTCACAATACTGGGGCCTGCAACAGAGCACAGGGTTGGGAAAGCCCCTTCCACTTGGCCCACCTGAAAAGCAGCAGTGACAGCAGCAACCAGAGTTGTGACTGAAGACACACATACGGTAGGGTATTTGTCTGAGAGAGAAGGACAACATTAAACACGGTTTTATTTCTTACTATTTCTGTCAGAAGAGCAGAGCAAATGCACCCATTGGTGGGTGAGCTGGAATCTGTTCTGGTTTTCACACCACCAACAGAATTGTGAAACTTAGCTGTGACTGCAGTCTTTATTTCTGTTGAGAATACCTGATCCAGAAACAAAACACTTTCAGATCCCAGGTGAGTTTACAGGATTGACAGTTAGAACAAGGTTTTCATTGTCAAAGCAGATTTGGGAGTCACTGAGAAACAGTAAACATGGAACTTCATGACACACTTTTTCCAGAGTAGCTTTTCCAGAGTAGAACTTCATTAAATCGTCTAGTCCGCACTTCCACAGTCTGAAAGTATAAAGAAACAAGGGGTTGATGAAAACTAGACAATCATGTGAAGCTAAGACTAACAGGTAACAGAAAAGAGCTCCATGTAGTTCTAAAGCTTGTAATTTTCATTAACAGAAGTTGGTCCAATAAGCTATTATTACCTCAACTTCTTTGTCTCTCAGGGCTCAGGAACCCTGTGAAGTGGGAGGGTGCCAGAGCACGGGCTCCAGACTGAACCTGGAAGTTTCATAGCAAAGAAAAATCTGCAAGCTGGCCTGTGCCAGCAGGCTTGGGCTCGGGGGCTGTTTCATTGTTGTGTAGACTTCCAGGCCCAGTCTGGAGCCTGGCCTCTGGCACCCTCCCATCTCACAGGGCCCCCAAAACCAGAAATCTACACAGCAATGAAACAGCCCCACGAGCCCGCAGCCCCAACCCAAGTCAGCTAGCATAGGCCAGCCATGAGTTTTCCTTTGCTGTGTAGACAAATCTTGTCTACCCTTACCCAAATCTTGATACTGGTTTACTTTGTTTATTTGTCTATACCCAATTATTGCCTGGTTCTGCATTCATAATTACAGAATGTTTCAAAAAATGTTTCATGCAAATTGACTGTGGGGTTAGGTTTTACTCTCTAAATGCTGTGCACTGCAGCTATTTGCTGCTCACTTTTTAGTGTTCACACTTTAATCAACTGCAGTAGTAGGGACGAGTCTTGCACAGACACGAGTATTTTTTCCTTCTACTGAATTCAATGGGACTACTCATATGAGCAGAGTTAATCATGTCAGTGTTTCTATAATTGGTCTCTTATATTATATACAAGAGTAAATACTTTACAATCTGAGCATATTTTTAGGTGTTTTCTTCAAAGCTCAATAAAATGTCTAAAGAAAAAAAAAACTTAAATATCAAGTGTTCCCAAAATCTTGATTTCTATTAATTGCAAAGGTTATGGAAGTTGGCTTTAGAAGAATAAGGTAATTCTATTTGTAGAAAAGATTTACATCACTGTATTTTATCAGCAAGGTTTCCAAGCAGGTTTCTCCTGAGAAATATTGTGCATATTAAGCAGATTGTCTCTGTTATAAATAGATATTTGTTCTAGACATTGCTAGCTGAACTATAAATTATCATGTTAAATGTGCTCACATAGGTCAAAAATTTTAAGTGGTAATTGTGTTCATATTTAAATTGAAACATTGATGAGTTCAATTATTTTTCCCTAAGGAAGAAGGAATTAGCATCTAAGAATTACTGGAAGAGTACAAAGTCCGAGTGAAATAGATTTTTCAAAAGTCAGGGAACAAATTACAAGAATTTGAGTTGTTAGGATGAACAAAGACCTGCACACTTTATAACACAAACAATTACAGCTAACAGTAAAAGATTTCAGTGTGTTCAAATTAGTTGTCAGGATACACATTTCAGACAAAAATGACATTTGCAAAAACAATATATACAAAACATTAAAATCTACTGAAGTCTTTAGATTTGTACATTATTGAACCAATGCACTTAAAGAAGAGTTATTGTCTTGTAAAGAGACTATCACAATCCAGGATAGAAACAGAGCTCTACATTTTGAAGAAAATGAGTATGTTGATTACATTTCTAATGAATACTCATCTGTAAATATTCCTCCAGATAAAGATTCCTAGAAATCAAATAGATCTTAACTTGATGTTACATCAGGTTTAACCAATAATGAGCATATAGCCAGCTCTGCTTACTCTTGTTTCCAGAAAATTTCCTTTCATAGAATATCAGGGTTGGAAGGGACCTCAGGAGATCATCTAGTCCAACCCCCTGCTCAAAGCAGAACTTTCCTATAAGCTATGTCAGGTGCTCCTCTTTGTATTGTATCTCAAACAGCTAATCAATTAATAACAGTTAAAGCACTTTTGAAAGATATGAACCAAAGAAGTAGGCAACTATGGACCTTTATTAAGCTATAGAAAATTGGGAACTGGGTGCCCAAGCACATACAGGCAGCACACATAGCAATGCCTACAGTTAAGGCTGTCCAACTCTTTACATTATAAGATCCAGTTTTCAGTTCCTTATATTTTTGCTTAGAAATTTTCCAAGTCAGGTGTCTGCTACAGGATGGTGAAGTATTTATGTTTTTGTTTTAATTCTGTAAAAACAGTTCAGCTTCTCTCAGAAATGATGACTAAGTGCAAAGAAGTGGAGACACAGAAGTAGTCTTCGTACCTACTGGATGCTTTACTGACTGGATTTTACCCCCCATTTCTAGACTCGGGTAAGCTGTTCAGCCATTTAATGGTTCTAATATAATAATGACATAGATGAGCATTATCCATGTATTGGTGATAACGCAGGACATATCATTTCACTACTTCCCCATCAACTTTGCATACCTGTTGAACAGTAGAGGAGACACAGGAGAGCCCTGTGGTACCCTGCATGGCAAGGCCCTCACCACTACCCTTTGGATTCACCCCGCAATCATAATTGTCTCAATCCCAGTGAGGAACACTGCCATGACAGCAGTATGATCAACGTTATCCAGGCCAGCTAACAATTCTCAGGAAACCTGATTGTAACCTCTTGGGGGGCCAGGACTGTCTTCATTCCATGTTTGGCAAAGCACTGGCCACATTAACTAAAAAAAAAAAAAAAAAAAAAGACAATTTTTTTTCTCCGTCACTTGTGGTTACTGACTCAGAAAGCCAGTCCATGTTCTAAACCATAATATCTGATTGACCAGTGTTAATGAAATCAGGTATAGCCCAAGTGCCCCTGCCGGTTGAACAATCACTTCCTTAACTGAAGGTGGCATCTTGCCCTGCTATGGGGAGGCACTGGAAGATTAACTGTCTCTCCACGAGATTTTGCCAGCTAGGAGAGGTATGCCTTTAATTTGAGTACGGTAGCCTGAAGTTCACCCAGCATCTACAGAATTTCAGTGAGTGATACTGGATATAACTCAAGCAGAGAAAATCCCACATTTCCCATTTTTAAGAACTGGCTCTACTGCCAAAGAGATTGACTCTGCCTAATCTGCACTATAAGAAATTATTCATTCTGTCATCTTTTGATAGTTTTTTCTTTTATAAATATTATTTATTTTGCTTAGTTAAGTATTGATGGTGTGTTCTTCACTCTAGAAGGAAAAGAGCTGAGAATCTGATCAGAGACAAGACAAAATGGAAGACATAACCTAGAGTGTTAATTTGGACATTTTTTCCCTTATACTGTATTTTGTGAGTTAGAAGAGTGTTTGAGGGATATGGGTTAGAGTCTGTGTATCTTTCAGAGAAGTCAGTCTGTAGGTGATAGTAAATGAGAAAAGGATTGACATTAGGTGCACTAGTACTAAAATGGTCATTATCTGTATCAGGCCTGCACAACTCGTAAGGCCTGATATAGGAGCCACATTACTCTAAAGAAAACAGCTGAGGGCCGAAAGCTCCCGGCCCTGCAGAAACACCCCCCCGAGCACCTCCCAGCCCCGCAAAAACACCCCACTCCAGCGACGCCCAGCCCTGTGGAAACAAACCCTCCTTCCCCAGCACCGCCCCACCAAAACAGCTGTGGGCCAAAAAGAAAGGTTGGGGGTGGGGAGGTGATATTTTATTTTAAATCAGCCAGGGGTTCCCAGCTGAAGAGGTGGCTGGGAGCCCTCAGGGGCAAATTAAAGGGCTCAGGGCTCCGGCAGCTGGGGGAACTCGGCAGGGACGGCTCTAGGTTTTTGCTGCCCCAAGCAAAAAAAATTTGGCTGTCCCCCGTCCCAGCCCTAGGCTCCCCCCTGTACCTCCCTGCTGCCCCAGTCCTGGGCTCTCCCCCCACCCACCCACACACACCCCCTGCCGCACTAGCACTGGGCTTCCCCCTTTCCTCCCCACCAGTGCCCTCCCCCCACCCTGCTGCTGCCCCAGCCCTGGGCTCGCCCCCCCCCCCCCACACCTCCTGCTACCCCAGCCCTGGGTCACTGGTAACTCACTCCCAGGGCGGATCATTCAGCAGGAATTTTGGATGTGCACAAAACACAGACAGGATTGGTTCCCATATGGTTACAGAGTTGCAGTAAGGTGGATCAATTTTCAGCTTGTGTGATTGGAGGATATCTGGATGCATATTATCAAACTGTCCTCCATAAATGAGGAAAAGTTGAGGTGCATTTATTATTCTTTTGTTCCACTCTTTCTTTCTATGGGGAATTTGCCAATGCAATATCACTGTCTTCCTTTTAAACAAACAAAAAGGCAAGGGCCATGAAAATAGCAATTCCAGTCCTAATAAGCATTTCTTGCTCAATTTTATCCTACTTTTTCTACAGCAAGTTACAGTGGATCAATATATTTGATTTGGGAGAAATGAAGTAACAACTGCCCAAATTGAGCTTGAGCACTCCTGAATTTTGAGGTGTTCAAATCTGGAAGGCAGGTGCTGGGAAGGGGGCGGGACGTTGTGGGCTCAGCGGGGGAGCATGGCAGCAACATGTCTGGACCTGCATGGAGCCAGACACGCTGGTCTGAGTGGCATGGTAAGGGGGCTGGGGGTTGAAGAAGGGGTAGGGGGTTCCAGGGGGCGGTCAAGGGACAGGGAGCAGGGGGGGTTGGATGGGGCGGAGGTTCAGGGGGGCAGTCAGGGGACAGGCAGCAGTTTGATAGGCATGGGAGTCCCAGGGGTTTATCAGAGCACAGGTAGGGGGCAGCTGGGGACAAGGAGAAGGGAGGCTTAGATAGGGGCTGGGGGTTCCAAAAGGCAGTTATGGGCAGGAGTCTCGGGAGGGGGCAATCGGGGGACAAGAAGCAGCGGCATTTAGATAGGGGTGGGGGTCCTGGGGGGCAGTTGGGGCAGGGGTCCGGGGAGGGGGCAATCAGCGGCTGTGGGCTGGGATTTAAAGGGCTCTGGGCTCCCCGTTGCTGCAGGCAGCCCAGATCCCTTTGACTCCTGGCCGCGGCTGGGATTTAAAGGGCTCTGGGCTGCCCGCAGAATGCCATGTGCGGGGGATTTAGAATCCCCCCGCAGGCCGCACAGTGAGGCTCCATCTGTGTTGTGCAGGCCTGATCTACATAAATGCAGGAAAGAAAAAGGCAACTTTTTCATTTTTAATTAGGGTCTACTCCTGTACCATGGGTGTTAATGTGGTTTTTCCATTAACATTAATGGGAGTGTTAGAAAGCCCATGGAAAATGATCATTTCATAGGAACAATGTCTTTAGGCCAGAATATTTTCTTTGAAATAGTCCTTTTTAATTAATGCACATTCCACTCTAATTAAATGATAAAAAATTAATGTAACTTTTTGAATATTTGTTTATATTTTGACTATATTTCAGCAAAGTTTTCAGTTTATCATACATATAAATTATTTTGACCTCAGCAGAAACATAAAATCTCAATGCTCCAACCTTTAAATGCCTTCCAAATTTCAGTTTAAAGAACCAGAACCTAAAGCCAAGTGTTATGAAATTACAGTAATTTAAAACGACAGAAAGCCAACATATCTATTTTTGATGCTTTTTTAATACCTGCCTTTTCCTAGAAGTCAGTGCCAGCAGACCATCTATAAGTGTCTAGTCATAAGAATATTACTTATCTGTTCAAAATGATTATTTTACCATTCAGTTGCAAACATAACTATTCATTGTTTGTTTGTAGGATTTTTGCATTTTAATTGTAACAGACTTGTTTAGATCTTGTATACAGAGAACGTTTTTTTTTCCATATAAAATTCAACCTTACACTTTTCCCCACTTGTCCTATAATAATCTGAGTCTGAGGAATGTGAAATAATGGCATTCATACATCTTTAACTGAGAAAGACAAATGCCTGATGGAATTCTTTGCTTTCTTTGACTATAATGTAGCAGCTTGTTAAAATAATTCAGTGTTGTAGAATGATAGCATTCACTTGTTACAAATATAGGGTGGTCTAACGGGTTATTTTCCAGGCATCACTCATTTTAATGAGAAGGGATTGAATGAATAAACCCATTTATTTATTTATTTATTACTTTAGAGCCTGCAACTAAGAATCCTTTAGAAATATTCTGGGTGGATTTATTATTTTGTATTTGCATTTACCTGCACTCCATAGCATTGCCATAGCAAAACTAGAGCTTTCAATTATGAACAAAATATTACAGAGGGGGGGGAGTTATTGTTTGTATTTCATTCTTCCTCATGTTTTTGGTAGCAAAACAAAAACGAAGTGGGGGAGGGGAAAGTGAGTGGTTTCTAATAAAATAGATTTAGACTAAAACCATAAAGGGTCTAATTTATATTGATTTTTTGGAGGGGGAGGATTAACGTTTTGGAGATTGGAAACAAATGCAAGCTATTATGCAGAATTATGGTTATAGAGGACAATCAGGCAGAATCTAGTCTATTCAGTACTGTTCATATTAATGACAAATTCTGCACAAACATAAATTAAAATGCTGATGAATCAAGCCACTGAAAAAGAATACTACTATACTACCTAGATCAGTTTGCATCAGAGAAACAGATCAAAGTGAGAGACAAAGAAAACAAAGTGGAAACATATGGCTGTTTTTGTGTTGCTTTTTTTAAATCTGGCTATAACAGAGTACAATTTTCAAAATCAGCAACATATTATCTGTCCCAAATTCACAAATTCCTTGGATTACATTGCAAAGTTACTGGAATTAAATACAAATACTAACTAGTTGTCACAGACTACTTTTTTTTAATATTCCATGAGCCTTGATAATATTTTTATTTCTAAAATAATGAAAAACACAGAAACCAACACTAAAAGTATTTAAAGAAGGTATTTTTATCACCATCCAGGGCTTTTTTTTTTTTTTAAGCAAATAATCCCAAATTAACTAGTTGGATCCCAAGAAAGTAACCAGCCATATCCCCGCATATACGCTCGCATACACAAACATTGCAATAAAAAGTGTTTGCCATGGAGTAGTGTCACATGACTTGGACCAGAGTATGTCCAAAATTTAAAATTTACCAACCAAAAACACAACGCTTTCCCTCCTCAGCACAACTCATTGTATATATAACGTTTTTAGAAATACAAACCTGTGAACTGTGTGTCTGTGCCAGGAGGCCATAGGTAGAACAAAATCAAAAAGTGTGAAAAGTTGAAATAATGAAAAATACAAAGGAAAAAGAATCACTATTCAAAAGTCATACTCCCACTGAAATCCATAAGTGCTAAATCAGCCAGATATTTATTCTTCATTTCAGTAATTTAGTGTAGTAATTTATTAATAATAATCTCTCCTGAACCTATCAACATGTAGAGGGTAGATTTTTCTGACCCTCCAGTGGGTGCTGTTGTGTATTTAACACTTCCCAAAGTCAGGCTGCTTATATGCACCTAACTATGGATTTAGGAGTCTAACTTAAGACATCCACTTTGAAAAAAAAAAAAAAAACAGGCTTGATCTAGAGGACTGTGATGGTAGAGGTAATGTTACTGGGATCAATAAAGAGGTCACTGCATGAAAGTGAATGGTCTGTGCTATATAGATCAAACTAGGTGATCTAATGGGGCTTCTGGCCTTAAACTCTATGAAATACGTGAACCTGTATGAAATGACAAGAGCTAGGGTAATTTAAACTTACTTTCGCAGTAAGAAGATATCGGAGGTGTTATAGGGTACCATCTTTCCGGAACGGTCCATTTGTCACAGTAGGACCTAAGTGAGTGGCTGGCATACTGCTGGATTTTGCTGACCACCTTAAAAGAGAGAAAAAGAGGACAGAATATCTGTTATCTGGAGTACAATGTGATTTGGTCTATTGCTTTAGCCTTATAAAAAAATAATGGAACACTTGCTGATTAATGGCATGATCCTACAAGGAGCTGAGAACTCTGGCCTTAGTCTGACAAAGCACTTAATCGCACAATTCACTTAAAGCTTGTGAGTAGTTCCATTAGATATTATGCAGTTGCTTATAAGTCAGATTTTCAGAAGAATTTGGGGCCAGATATTCAAAAGTGCTCACACCTACAAAGGCCAGATATTTATAGGGTTCTGCAACTATCATCTCTCATTGTGACACTCATGACCAGATTTTCAAAAATCTTACCACCCAATGAGTTGATTTTTTTAAGTAACCACCTTAAGTCTTTAAATGACAATTGTGCACTTTTGAAAATCTTGTCAAGTATCAGAGGGGTAGACGTGTTAGTCTGGATCTGTAAAAGCAGAAAAGAATCTTGTGGCACCTTATAGATTAGACTAGACTGTCTGTTAGTCTATAAGGTGCCACAGGATTCTTTGCTGCTTTTTTTGAAAATCTTGTTCCACATGTTTTTTTGGATCGTGGACAGAGTATTCCTCTAACATTTGGATATAGCAAAAATGTAATTTTTACTATATGTTTGTATTCTTTTATTTTCCCCTTCATCTTTTACATAATTATGATCCCAGAACACTTTCAAGGACTGCTGTGCTTTATTTGTGTTGCATATTGATGTAAATAGCCAAATATACATAAGTAATTCACATTGCAACTAATCAGAAAAAGAACTAACTTGTTCCGATATATATGTGGGCAAAGTTAACCTCAGTGAGGTAGTTATGCTTCTATTGTAATGGATACTGTATATGATTCCTAAATAACAGAAGAACATACATAATTGTGCATTTCTCTATTAAGCTTGTTCATGACTGCATCTTTTCAATAGCACGACTACAGTTGTTTAAAAAGAAAACCTTGATTACATCGACTGTACTGCTTAATCTCAAATTATGTCTACCTTACAATGAACTAAAGTTAATACATTTAGCATTTTACGGAAGTTGAAACAGCATCAGATCAATTTTGTCCCCTCTGATTTCAATCTCTGACTGCAGAATTATTACAAACTGCCTTGAGACATAACTTTCTTTTTAATAACATGCAGAAAATGCAAACCTTCAACTGTAGTTATTGTTCAGTATTATGTAGTGGAAGAGAAGTGGCATATAGTTATTAAATTGTCAGAACGTTAAAAATGCATAAATCATAACGAACCTTGTAACACATTGTGCACCAGCCAAGGTTTATAATTTTTCAGGAGAAATTCCAGGAGACGGCAAAACAACTTGAGTGTGAAAGATGCAAATGACAACTGTCTGCACACACAAACATATACAAAGGAACAAAAATAAAGAAAACTAAACCAGAGATAATGTGATCTAATATTATTTGCAATACCAACCATAACTCATAGAGGAAGCAAAGTGGAGAAGGAGTTACTCTTATTCCTGGTGCAGTAAATAACATTTTCTTTACTTAATAAATGCATCTGAGCTCTTCAAGACACGGGCTGTTTTTTCAGTTGTCTTTGTGCAGTGCCTAGCATAATGGGGTCTTGATCATGTCTGGAGCAATTGGGCAATATTGAAATATAAACATTGTTAGTAAAAAAGAGAGCATGCTTATATAATAAGTATTTGAAAAAACTTAACTGCAAGCAAAACAATATTACAAGAAAAACTGAGCAGTCAAAGAAGACCTTGCACAATATATATGGAATATGTATATACTGTACATGTGTATATATATATATATATTTTTTTTACACAGAGGCAACACAGACAGTGAATAGAGCACTGGACTGGGGGTCAAGAAACTGGGTTTTGTTCTTGGCTTTACCACTAGCCTGTTATATGACTCTTGACAAATGTCCTCCCAATTTTTGCCTGTCTTGTCTATTTAGATCGTAAACTCCTTGGAAGAAGGTCCATCTTTTACTACACGCTTGTACAGTTCTTATCACAATGGGGTCCTGATTTCAGCTGAGACAGCTAGGTGCTACTGTCATATAAATATAGAAGAGAAATGCCTTATATTTAATCAGTTTTTGTATCAAACATGTCACACAAATAAGTTTTAAATGTGTATCTTTCAAAGAAACAGTTAATTACACAGACAGACACTCAAGGCACTGAAGAGACTTCAGATGTCCTATAGTAGTAATATATTTCTACATCATTTAAGAACTGTCAGTGCCCACTGATCCTTCAGTCAAATCTCTCATCCTACTCACATGGTACATGTATTTTTCTCTCTGTCGACTGTCTAACAGCTTCAGTCTCATAGTAGCTTTCTACCTTTTCTGTGCCCCTATCAATATGACACTTCTCCACAGCTGTTGATAGGTAGCAAGTATGATCCAGGCCAAGGAATTAAATGTCAATAGCTTCTTCTCACCATGAGACTGGTGCTGTTTGACAATTAGTCTGTCTTTTATGTACATTTGTTTTAATATCTAGGATAATTTCTGACAAGTTGTGCTTGCAAAATTGACAGAGAGTCAAAGTGAGATTCTGAAATGTGTTAATCTATGTGTGTATGGCTTACAACTGTTTTATGGGTGCAAATTCTGTTAAAATAGACAGCAGAATAAAGGCAAAATTTTATATTGCATGTCAAGATCAAATTCCAGGATAATGATATTAGAGAGTCAAGATGGGAGAGGTAATATATTTTATTGGACCAAGGCTACAACTGCACTGCATAGTTAAGGATAGATATTTAATATCAGCACTATTGAACATATAATGTGACCCAAAAAGGACAGATGGAAAGGTATCAGCAAGGAATGAGAATTATTTTCTGTGTTTTGTTTTCTTAGATCAATTATATTTAGCATCAAACTGTTCCATGGTTATTTGCTTGATAGAGACTTCTCTCTAGAAAATGAACTAACATCAGTTTTGTATTTACTTAGGAGCTAAAATCAATGTTGTCCCCAAAGTAATACCCTGGCTATCATTTCCTGAAAAATGCAATTTACTCAACCACAAAAACTTCAGTAACCCATCTTGTTTATGTAGGTGAAATGCAGATGTACTGGCAATGCATTTCTCCAGCTCTTAGGGAGAGTATGGAATGGCAGTTAAACCACTTCCTCCCTCCACCACTGCTGCTACTTTAGCCTATAGATTATAACAGTTGCCATGTTTTTCTTGGCAGCACTTATGCAAAGACTTCTGACTACTGGATCCACAAAATAACCACCTCTCACCCCAGCCTGATCCTAGTCGTATCCTTGCATCAGCCTACACGAAGCAGATACAATTAGTTTCAGAAACATTCAAAGGGTACGGAAGTTATTATCTGGGGTGGTTACACTACTATCCTCCTTTCCCTCATACAGAAACATACAGTCCTTCTGCATCAGAGTACAATTTACCCAATTGCACAGCAGTTTTAAAAGGTGGCATATTTTGCCATCATAGCTAGGTTTGGCAAAACCTTGCTATATGCTCTAAGCAGCAAAAACTGCTTTGTCTACTAAGGTTAGCATTTGATAGGCTGTAAACTAGAGATTCCTAGAGATCAAGGGGTAATATTAACTTTGTTCCATATGATTTTTTTTTAACCAGAATCATTTGTTGCTTACCTGATCACTGCATTTATGTCCTAATAATCATTTGATAGCGCAGGAAGAATTCATATTCATTGAGCACCACTAAAGTAGAGAGACCTTAGAAAAGGAAATAAGGTTAATAATAAAGCTATCAATAATAAAATGAAATAAATTATTCAAAGTAAAAGCATTTAAAGAAAAAAGTCCTGCTTTTGTTATCTAAAAAGTTACTGTGAAATATTTTGTTATGTTGTTGCAAAGGAATTTCAGCTACTTCAACATTGCTATATAACATTGTTGAAACCTGAGATTTCTTGAAGTATTCAATTAGAACAAGATTTTCACTCGTTTTGCCTCAGTGTAGAGTCCTTCACTGTCTCAGAGGAAAAAAACCTAGAATACATTTTAAAAGCTTCCTGCTTATTATTTTAATAAATATTAAGATGAATATTGGCATAATGTTGTCAAAAGGCATACATCACATTACAGCTTTACTGAGTTCAGTAATATCAGGCACTTTCTGAAGAAGGGGGAAAACAGTATACCAATTTTAAATATCTTAGAAATTAAACTTGCCTTTTATAGCTCTTCTAAATTAAAGAAAGTTTGAACTTATTACAGTAAAATATTGAACAAATTTGTATCATTAATTGATAGACATAAGCATACTCTACAATTTTTAACATTTAGTCAAGAAAGCAAGATAAAAAATTCAAACAATGAAGCTACTGGCATCAGCACTTGTAAGTATTTAATCATATTCAGGTTTGTGGCATTGTTTCATGCACTTTATAATTATTCATGATAGGTGAGTTTCAAAAGTTTCTGAAGGTTAGTTCACTTATTCTATTTAACCTTTATCCCTTTTCAGCCTCCCCAGAATCTCTTCCCCATTTCCTTCCCCAAAATGTTCCTGTTATAGTTGCTGTTGCCAGAAACTCCAGGGGACTCTGTAGTTCCCTTCCTTGATCTCCTTTGTCCCCTACACACACTCTAATAACATGAACAGTCTAAAAAGAAGCTTTATGAATCCTTCCAAAAGAAGGTCAGTTCAAGGGATGTTCTGTTTTCAAGGGATTCTCTGTCTGATGCACAGTGAACTACAAGTGCTTTTTTTTTTTTGTCTATACAGCAAAACATTCTGAGAAATGAACACTGAAGAATTAGAAAGTTAAAACAGGTAAAGTTTCATGAGGGGAATTTTTCTATTATGAAGCTGTCAGTAGAAAGAAAGAGAGAGATAGAAAAAGAAAAATAAATAAAGAAAGAAAGAACATAAGAAAATAACCCCTTTATGCATTCTTGATGCTGCACCATTAAATATATCATCACTCACTGTGAGGCTTCTGTTAGTCATGTCTCAAGGGAATGGCTCACAATTCTGAAGGAAGACTAAGAAAGAAGCTCCAAAGGTTATTTGAAGGGATCAGTGATATAAAGCAGTCACAAGACCCTTACCCCAAGACCCTTAACTAACCAACCAATCATGACTGTTGCTTTGTCTGAAGTTCACCCACTGAAAATAGCTATCAACAATAGTGCATAAGAAGTTATTGCACACATGAAGACTCTTTGAATATGGATAGAAGCTCACTGGGGATACAAAGTGAATCTTATCCATTCACTCTTTCCCTCAGTTAATAAAATAAATAAATGCAAATAAAATTATTTACTGGGACAAACAGGAGATAGGCATGCCCTGTCCTGCTCTTGGGTGGAGGATCAGAGAAGAGAAAAGAAAAGAGAATGTGAGCAACGGGAACTGAAGAAGGAGAGGACCGGGGGGACTGTAATGGGAAGCAAGGAAGGAGAAGAGGGATTGAGGGGACCATATGTGAAGGTGATCAGAAGGAGGGTATTTAGGGTTGAGATTATGAAGAAGTTAATTGTGAACGGGGTTATGCTTGATAGAAATTATTTTTCCCTCCCTGGGCAATTCAGTAATAGGAACATTGTTATGCTAGATCAAACCTGTCCAAACTCTCCAGTCTTACAGGGGCCTATACCAGATACTTCAGAAAAAGTACTATAGACAGTTCTATGGAATCAACCGCTCATAAAAAAAATCATTCAAAATCTGTTTGTTAATGGTTGGTTTATTCCCTGAAACATAAGGGTTTATATTCCCTAAATATTAAAAAAGCTATATAAAGTTCTCCTTACCAATATACATTTTAATCCTTTTAAAAAATCCTACAAACTCTCGATTTCTTATGGCAGTGAGCTCCACATGTTAAATAAGTACTTTCTTTTATTAATTTTTGACATTGTTGACTTTCAATGTCATTGGATGTTCCTTTGTTTCTGCATGATGAGAAAAGGTAAACATGAGCACCTGATTTACCTTTGCTGTACCTTTCATTAATTTGAACCTCTCTGACATAACTGGGTTGATTGCTGAACAGAGTGATTATTGCACAGTTCAATAATTTCACTTTAGGGAAGTTTCCCTGATGTGCATTCTAAATTTTCATGTACTTATTTTCATTCCATTTCCCCAAGTTTATATCCCCTTCCCCAGCTCATTTATAACACAAAATAAATCCTTTCTTCCTTATTCAAACATATGTAGACTCTTACATTTGTTGGCCTTGTCTAGACGGAGATTGTTATTGGAAGCTTTCAGAGCCTCCAAATTTTCTCAGGATCACCATCAAACACGGATGTTTTAGCATCATGTTTCTGATTCACAGACACAAAGACAAACAGTATGATAATTTTACTCAACTGACAAATAGTTTCCTTGGAGAAGAATTTTTATATGAGCTCTTACTTTTGCAACTGTCAATTTAAAGAAATAGAATGTTACCTTAATTAGACATAAACCAACTTTGAATGTCCTTTGTCATATATTACAAGTTTCTAGATGTAACAATATTAAAAACAACACTAAAAAGGTTTAGTGTGTACACAGGGACATTTCCCTCCCTTCCCCCTCAAACATATTTGCCAGTTACATAGTCCATACTACAATTCATCCAGGAAATAAGTGCCTTTGCATTGCACAGTGTCCATTGTTTATATTGGTGAGACTCAGATGAATACATATTTAAATGAGGAAATTTGCTAGGAGGATGGGATAACATTCTGTGTTTGCCAGTAAAGAACACCAGCAATAGCGGGAACTTATGGATATCTGTATTTGATGCAAAAGCAATTCTTATACTTTAGATTGTTGTAATTGCAAGAGCTGGTGACTGAAAAGCTTGTGTTTTGGGTGCAGTTTGCATCACCTGTATCTGCAGGATTACCTTGGCCCAATATTTGTATTTGAATACTGTAAATAGCTGGATCTGAGATGAAATAGAAAAGCTCATAACTCAAATATATAGTAATGACACCAAATTACCTATATTATATATAAGGTAGTGGATACTGAGTGCACGAGACTGTGACACTAACAGGCCAGCTGACATCAAAACCATAGACTAATTCACAATTGTGGGTGAATATCAAAAAATGTCAATGTTATTGTCTCCACTTACCTATAACCTGTTGTTCACTACCACATTCCATTATGTATACCTGGTAATTAGATAACAAAAAATTAAAGTGTGTGTTAGTGTTAAGATTTGAATATACTGAATGTGTAAACTTCATGAAAACTAATGAAGGATTTCTTCTGGCTATCACATTATGTTTACACTACATTAACCCATCATAGGAGATTGGAGCCTTGGAAATGTAAAAGATTGTTAACGTCAAAGCATGGGTCATTGTGTTCAACAATGGAAAATCATAGACTATGTTTATATTTAATCAACAAAGGAAGAGCCCATGCTGTGAATGAAAAACATTTGCCGAATTGCCTTCCGTGGAAAGATACTATAAGAATGGATCTAGGGAACGATCCTGTAGCTCTGAACTGTTTTGGATTCTACCAAGGTGGAATACTGAACAAGTGGATGGAGATCCCCAAAATTACTGGAGGAACGTTTTTGGAAATTTAGCAGATTTCTACAACTCTGTTAATATTTTGGACTTACAAAATTTGACTAATCTGTTAATGTATTTTACCTGCTTTACCCCCTCAATGACTCTCATTACTTTTTCTTAACTAATAAACCTTTAGTTAATTTACTAGAGAAATTGGCTGCCGGCATTGTCTTTGGTGAGAGATCAAAAGTATTAATTGATCAGGGTTAAATGACCGACCCTTTGGGGTTGGGAGTAATGTCATGTGATGTGGTATTTGATACAGTGGCCAGTATCACAAAATCCAGTTTGTCTAAGTGGCAAGTAGGCTGGAGAGCTTAAGGGGACTGTTTGTGACTTCATGGTAAGACCGGGAGTTCACATATGTTACTGGGTTGGTGAAATCTAATTACAGAATATGCCACCAGTTTGGGACGTCTGCCCTGTTTTCCGACAGTCTGATTTGAAATTGGCACTCTCAGTTGAGAGCAACTTCAGATACCATGACAGAGACTACTTCTCTCTGCACTCTGGTGAGTCCACTTCAGTCAGTAGTGGCACTTGAGCTGATTTAGCCCAGGATATACCTCAGAAGGTCAAGGGACAAAACATTCCCATCAAGTCATAGACCAAGCTGAGTGCCAGTCTTGCTATAGTTAGGGCATGGTACAGGATTACTCTCTTAATGGACACGTTTTCCTGACAGCTGTGTGGTCACCACACCACCATGTATAATTGCTCTGTTCTGGTAAGAGGTGCTGAGATAAGAGTGTGGGAGTACGTTTTCTGCAGTCATGTACATTAAACTTTAGGAAAATAATACCCAGTAACTATGGTGTGAGTGCTTTAAAAACGTGTAATAATAATAACATAATAAATACAGTACAGTGGACATATTGCAATTTGCATCATTATTTTGATGAGATGACTGATGCGTGTAACAGCCTCCGCCTCTGTCTGGTATTTCACAGCAGTGATGTGACCTTTGAAAGGAAGGCTGACAGCTTTATTGAGAGTGAATGTCTTACCACATATGTAATTTTTTCTTCCATATGGTGGTAAATACACCATCGTTCAGCACATTAAAATTAGAAAAGAATCCATGATTATCTTACTACGGCAGTCTTCCAACTTCAGGAAACTTAAGAAAAAATATTTAAGTAATTTACATTAAAATATATTAAAGGAAATAACAGTTTATAATATGAATTTGTAATATACTATTTAATCTGTAGAATAAAGAATGACAGTGCACAATTTGGGACGGTGCTTTGACATTTCAGTGCATCATCAATTTTATACTGAAAAGGGGGTGAGTGGAAGCAAAACCTACAGTATATTTCTTCTTCCCTTCCAGTGGCCATCACTGTTGTTCTTTAGGTTTAGGGTAGGGGGGTGTTTGTTTTGTGGTTTTTTAAGAAACAGATTGCAAGGGTCAAAGCAGGAGAATATCTGTAGTTGACAGAATTTGAAATATGTAATATCCAGTAGCAGTTTCTTTCTAAGTCACTATAATTATTGCTGTTCTGAGGACAGTAGGTATTTTATTTAATAATACTCTTCTTCCTCATAACTTATACATAATAAGCATGTGAATAACTCTCAGGTGAACCAAAACTGATGTTATGCTATACTGGAATCTCACAAATCTTTGCTTGCCTCAACCTTATCATCATGCCAGCATGCAACTGTACATTAAGCTTCTTTATAGGAAGAGTCCACACTAGGTCATGAATAAAGAAGTGGATGCAATGGGACAAACTGTGCAAATTGTTTGTTTTACTTATTTATTAGAAGTAGAACAGGTATGACTATTTCAACAGATAATAAGGGTTCCTTTCTACTGGTATTTTAAACTATTGAACAGTACACTTAAGTCAGTATAGACAGAAGAAAAGGTGTTGAGAAAGCTAAACATTAAAATATTCTTTATTGCACAGATTGATTATAAAAAAGATATTAGTAATAAGTCAACTGCCACAGAAAAAAATTAATTGCGTAAGTCCAGCTTCAAAACATTGGGTCAGACCAATGGTTCCCAAACTTGTTCCGCTGCTTGTGCAGGGAAAACCTGGTGGGCCGCACCGGTTTATTTACCTGCTGCGTCCACAGGTTCGGATGATCCTAGGTCCCAGTGGCCACGGTTCACTGCTCCAGGCCCATGGGAGCTTCTGGAAGCGGTGCAGGCCAAGGGACGTACTGGCCGCCGCTTTCAGCAGCTCCCATTGGCCTGGAGCAGCAAACAGCGGCCACTGGGAATTGGGATTGGCCGAACCTGTGGATGAGGCAGGTAAACAAACCATCCTGGCCTGACAGAGGCTTTCCCTGCAAATGTAGCAGAACAAGTTTGGGAACCACTGGGTTAGACAGACGAACTATAAATCCAAATTCTCTGTCCAAACATATTTTAAATACTACCTCCTCTACAGCAATTACCTTTCATAGAGTTCATATACCACTACCTTTAGGTATTATAACTTGTAATGTTATTTGGCATTTCTTGTGCATGCTTAACTGTGATGTCACGCTCCATATTCTTCATAGAAATATTGTTATGATATGAATATGGAATAACTAAGAAATGTTTTATGCAAGATAGGTCATGTGAGAGATCATTGGAAAGGTTATTTACTGAATGTGATTATTCAGTTTGTATGCATGTATCATTTCTGTATCTATAATTAGGAATATTGAGTATGTAACAATTACAAGTGTGTGTGTACTTGGGAAACACCCACCAGACAGCAGTCTATCAGCCTTGATGGGCCACTAGGAAGAAACAATAAGACTTTGAAGATACTAATCTCTCTCTTTGCTGAGAAGCTGGGACATTGCTTTGGCACTACAAAGTCACCTGGTACTAAACAACATCTTGGACTTCTAGTGATTTTCCACTAAAAGGAAGGAGAGGTCAAGATTGGGAAACAAAAAGTTCCTGCCTAATGTAAATTCTGTTTAAGGCTGGGGAGTAAGTTGATCTAGGTTCACTCTTCACTGAATCCCCACCCAGGATGGCAGCTGGAAAGATCTGAGAAATAAAGACACGGTGGGGGTAGAGGTGTGGTGGGGGAAGGGGTACAGGCTGGAAAAGGGATCTGGCCTGCGAATACGATGTCTGAAGATTTAAATTGCAAGCCGGGTAGCTAGCCTTCAAGAATTTCCACATCCTGCCCAAAGGCAACATTTAGGGTGAGAAATTACTTTTTGAAACACATTTCTTTAAGATTTTAAGCTTAGGGTATGTCTACACTACAGCATAATTTCAAATTAACTAAAACCAGTTTTATAATACCGATATTATAAAGTCGATTTTATGCATCCACACTAGGGCACATTAATTGGGTGGTGTGTGTCCATGGTCCTAGGCTAGCGTCGATTTCTGGAGCGGTACACTGTGGGTAGCTACTGTAAAAGAATGAGGCCAATAATGTCGATTTGCATCCACACTAACCCTAAATCGATATAGTAATATCGATTTTAGCGTTACTCCTCTAATTGGGGAGGAGTACAGAAATCGATTTTAAGAGCCCTTAAAATCGATTTAAAGTGCATTGTAGTGTGAACGGGTACAGCGTTAAATCGATTTAACTGCGTAGTGTGGACCAGGCCTGAGTATGCATTTTGTTTTATTTGCTTAGTAATCTGCTTTGTTCAATTTGCTATCCTTTCTAATCACTTAAAATCTGCCTTTTGTAGTTAAACTTGTTTTTGTTTATTATAAAACTCAGTTTGTGCAATCTATAACTGGGGGGGGGGGGTGGCAAGAAGTTGTGCATATCTTCCTCCACATTGAGGGAGGGGGCAAATTTATGAGCTTTTGTTGTATAGATTTCTCTATAGTGCAAGACAATATTATTTTGGGTGTACTTTCCAGAGGGGAGCTGAACTTGAGTGCTGGGAAATTCTGTAATTGAATTTTCCCATAGAGAGCTGTTTGCAGACTCTGAATCTACAGCTGGTGTGTCCCTGCCTGTATACGTGTGCGCCAGAAGCCAGAGAGCCTGATTCAGCAAAACAGGGAGCGGGAACCCAGGCTAGTGGAGCAGGCAGGCTCCGTGAAACCCTAGTACATCAGATGGCATCCCTGACAGGGGGTGGGGTCCAACCCATCACTTTCACATTTTTAGGATCTTCTAGTAATTGCTGTTTATTATTTAACTCCCCATTACCTTTTAAGAAGCATTTTTTCTTGGTTTCCTCTGCTTATCTTGGACCAGATTATGTCATACTTATTTATATTGAGTAGTATACTAAACTGTGAGCATTCTTAATGATTTATAGGCCTATTCATAGACTAAGAGGCTACGTAACATGACTGAGAGTGGCAAAATCTGGTTCTTTAGCATCTTTGACATAGTGTAATGCCTTACAGAAACAGCTTCTCATTTAAAAATAAATTAGAGATACTAGTCATGACTGTCATTTTAAAGGTTAGCTCCTTCATATTTTTATTTATAATCTTCCACTATATTTTTCATGGTTTCACTTAAACTTCTGCAGTTCAAATGATCTCTGGTTCCAACCATTTACTCTGATTCTAAACTTTCCTCACTGGTTTCTCTAAAATTCCAGATTGATTTGAAAGCTGACATACTTTAAATTTCTCAATAATAAAATACCCTCACTAATCATGTTCTATAATAGCTTTCTATTCACATTCACACAGTACAATCTTGCAATCTTTACTCAACCCCATCGGTGCTCAGGTAAGTCATCCATTGATTCAAATGAGACTTTTGCCTAAGTAAGGTCTGAATAAGTAATACGGGATGGGTCTTCAAAGTGAAGTCTGTGGACTGCTTTGTATGTTGGCAATATAATTTTAAAAACTATCAGAGCCAGAGCTCTCAGTAATTATACTTCAGAGCTTTGATATCAGCTTCAGTTGGAAATTTGTAAAGCTGAAAGTCTTTGCAGTGTAGCTGAAGTACAGTCAAGTGACTCTCTGAAAATGAACATTGCAGAATTACGATGGCTTTTCTAACTGCCAACCTCTCAAACTCAACTTGAGATCTGAACATTGAGTGCTATTCTTTTAGCCTGTTTTATCATTACCAGGATAGATTCTGAAGCCAGGAAGTTTTATTTTAATCTGATGACACAAGGGACAGAATACCCAACTCACTGTGCCACAGGTTCACTTGCTCTACCGTGCTATTATTAAAATTTTAGTTGTGTCCATAAAGAAGCAGATGAATTCAGAACACACAGTTTGAACAAGATGATATTTTACATAGTTGTTTTTATGGATATGGTCATGCTTTAAATCAAAATAAAAGAAGTACTTCTCTGTATATCATGCTGCTTGTAACTGGAGCACTCAAACTGTGAAGCATTATGAATATTATTTTGAAGCACTCTAAAATGCACTCAGTATAGAAGAGTTGCAGTATGCTACATGAGTAGTACAGTCTATTGGTCTGAACTGGAGTAGCTGAAATTCAGCAAAAAAAGCCCATTAAATGGCAGCATGCGTTGAAGAGCAGAACTTTGATTCTGTATTGTTATTTCAAGTTTCTCTCCTATGCCATCTTAATCTTGTTTCCAGATTCACAAATTAATGTGGAAATCTTGCTAGCATGTAGACTTCCAGCCACCAAAGATTTCACAGAAGAATGATTCAGATGCTGTATGATTAAGTTCACAAGGTTCATTGTCTTTGGAAATATTGGTGTTCACATGAAAAATGCCTCTGATTTGACAGCACCAAGATCTTATCAAAACTCCTCACCATACGAGGTCTCACAGACAATCCTCTCAATCAAAATCCATTGCCTGCCAAACCCTGGACTGGCTCCTCCGGCTGGACTTGGGCATAAGAAACACAAACTATCTGTTGTCCTGATCAAACAACTTTCTCCTTTATGGAAAAATCTAAACTCTCCACACTCCAAGTTTAGAACAAGCCATGACAATAGACCACTCCTGAAAACTCCTGGACCCTTTGAAATTCCAAAGCTTACTTAGAGAAAACTCTACTCTAGTCTACTCAATCAAGATGCCAATTAATGGAAGTATTCATGAGGCACTACAACCACTTCCCAACTATTGTTCCACTGCAATGCCTTTTCTACTACACTACCTCCATACATTGTCATTGTTCTTGGACAATTTGGAACAAAATAAAAGGAGAATGGAAGAAAATCCAAGCAAATAACCCAAACACTTGTTTGATTCAACACAAGGAACTTCTAGAAACCTATGCCTATTTCTTTGCAACAAAGAACAAGAAAAGTTACTTCATGTAGAACTTCTATAGGCTATACATTGTTTTTGTAATCCCAGAGTACCTCCACTCAACCTCTGAATTCAGTGTCTCATGCTGCAAAGAATGGGTATATAACATCATAGAGGAGCCCACTCATACTCTGGATGGCTTCATGAGCCACTAACAAATCAGTTACAGGAGCAGACAAACAATGCATTCCTTGCAATAATTCGGATGATTCTTACATAAAAAATACTGTTTAAAATGTGTATTAAAAGCAATGTTTAGACATGTAATTTCAATGTGTTCGCTCTTTGTATAAAACACAACTGAAGAGAAGGAGGAAGAAAGTGGGTCCCTACTCAAGTTCCTCCAACAAACCCGAAGTAGCTACACGTTTTTGCTAAAACAATCAGCAGTGAAATAGTTAATGAGAATAAAATGGTCATGCCTGAGTTTTCTGAGTTGGCAACCCATTAGATGAAAGGTGGTGTTCTGTACCTCTTTGGAGTTTTCATTTCAGGCAATGGATTTTATCCTGCAAACTTTTAATCGGAGTTCCATTGGAGTCACTGGGACTACTCACATGAATAAGGGCAATTAGCATCTTTGCAGGACTGGGGCATAGATTTTATTTATTTATGTGAGCTTACATTCTGAAATATTTATGCATTATTTCTTCCTTGCCCTAACTCCCATGGAATATCTTTTGAAAGCAGTCCACACAGCTTGGACACTCACATTTTTAGCATTATTTCCCCCTCTCCAAGTTAATTTATGCAGTGTGGTCCAGGATGTCATAAACCATCTCTAGGTCAGTGGCCAGCAAGACAGACCATGGAATTTAGCCCCAAATCCAAGGCCAGGTCTATAGGAGGAAATCAGCAAACACCCACCACTTGAAAAGTGCAATTCTGAGAAAACTATATGTGTGAATCTCTCTTGTATGAGATGCTCCTGTTTGTGCTACAATCTATTCCATGCATATTATAATAAAGTGGCAATAGCAAGTTTTATTCAATAAATATAAAACATGTTACACTCCAAAGGGAACAGAGAAGGTAGCAGAAATGACAATATATTCAGTATGTAATAGCCTTAATTGTCCCTAACTTTTCTTCTATATATTATTCTACCCCTTCACACATTATGGAAGATCTTGATGCTGCAACATGTTGCACACAGCTGTGTACATGATGGCCAGTGGAAGTCAGTGGAGATTCACATCTGCTACATGTAATAACACTAATAAATGTTCCCTTTGTGATTTATAATAGGTAGATATTTTGTTTATTAGTATGAAGAGAAGGACTTACAGTTTGTACTTTTAAATTTAGCTTGACAAAACAGAATCAGCTACCCTTCTTTGAATAAATAGATGAAGAATCTGAATTTAGATTTACTTTGTTAAAGAGCAAAATAAGAAAAACTAACACCCTTAGTCAATAATCTTTGGGTCAACATGTGAATTGTATTTCCCATGGTTGCTAATAAACATACTCATAACAGCCCAATATGTCCCTAGGTAGGCTATGCTGTCATTCTTAACTGCTAAGTAATATAAACTGCCTTATGGCAGCAAACTTTGCCTGACTCTATACCATTGAAGATTTGTTTCTCATCTGTCAGATATGAAGAGACTAACATTAGAACCATTTCATTTTAAAGATTAAAAACAAAGTAAAACTTGGTGGGTCAATTGGAAAGTATGGAGAACTACATGTATTAAAACCTTGGCAGATCTAGTTCATGAGGGATCATATGAATCTTTTCAAAACATCATGCAGCAATGCTCTGGGAAGAAATGAATTAAAATCAGTGAGACAGGATACTGTCATCAAATCTGACTTAAGCAGGATTAAAAATGGTTACGGTGTAAATGTTTACACTTCTTAATAAGATCCATATGGACTTTTCTGTAAAGGATTACTATAGTATGACAATTGTTGGAGATGCCATCCAAGAAGCAGGTATATTGGGCCAAAGTCAGATGTAGCATAAGCAGGCAGACATTCTAAATTAATCTTATTTTGCTCAGATATAGTTAGGTGGGACTAAAACAGATGGAAGCTTTGTTTTACCATGAATAGAGTATAGACAATTGGCAGCATTAACTTTTATTTTAAATCAAATCTGAACATAACTTCACAATGTCTCAGACCACATTGTGTACCTGGGCATGTGAGAATTAAATATGGAGGAGAGAAGCAGCTGAACCACACAATCTTTAAATGATGGGGTGAGATTTGGGAACAAAGACCACTTGCCTGGGAAGCCATCTGGAAAACACTGTGCACAACAGAGGCAGGAGAAATTGGAATGGATGGTGGTTCTAGGGTGAAACAAAGGAGGAAATTTGATAGGGGATTAGCAAGCCAAGGTTTGATAAGGGGCTGTTGTGAAGAGGCAGATTTCTAAGTCTCCTGAACTGAACTTGATCCCTGTGGTGTAAGTAACAATGTAATTTTTGTTTTCTCCCCTTTTGTTGTACTTCATCTTTAAACATCTAAACAGTGTACTGATCTGTACTGGAAAGCTGACATCTTGTAAAGCAGAGCGATGCAGCATGCTACAGAAGTGATACACATGCTTTCGCATGAAGAATTTATTGACTTCTTTTTCTGTTCACCTTAATCTGAAATAATAATTCATGATGAAAGTGTAGAGTTCCTTTTTCTGCAAGAAAATAACATAATACAACGATCCCGAACCTTAAAGAATGGCTTGTGTTCCTTCAGGAGAATAAATTAGATTCAGATATTATAATTGCTAGGTATAATTGACTTAAGCTAAATTATACACAACTTTGTATAGCTGTAAATAAACCCACCACGTGGTCCATTTTAATAATATCATCAGTAGTTAAAAGTTAAAAATGAAAAATAATTTCTTGCTGATTTTTTTTATAGTTGAGACACTGTAGGAAAGTTATCTAAAATATTGTTGGTTTCAAAAACTCAAACTATTTTATAAAAAAATTGACTAGTTTCATGTCTGTAGATTTTTTAGAGCCATGATTGTTCTCCATAAAGATAAGGCTCAAAATATCCATTAGTTTAAACCCATTAGAGTGTTACTATTCTGCTCTCTCCCTCTCACCTACTTGATGATAAAATTGATAAAAATCAGGCTGTGTAGCTAAAATACAGGCAATGTGCTTAATAAAAGTTCACTTTTATACAGACCAGTTCAGCTGAACTCCAAAAATGTCAGAGGAGGGCTTCTACTTTGAAATTGACTAATTTGGCACAAAATGACTTTTCCATGAAAAAAAAAATCAAGATTGTGTGCTTTTACATAAATGAATGGATATAGTAGGCTGTATAACATAGTCACATGTGAAAGCTCTGCACATTTGTACTCATTTAATTTCATATAATGTTCTTCCTATTTTTAGGAAGTTGAAACTTATGCACACATTGGTCATTGCTTCCTTCTCCTCTTCCCAGCATCTAACAATAAATCACTAAGGTGGACATAGAATCAAACTATAGGGCTGGAAGGGACCTTGAGAAGTCACCGAGTCCAACCTCCTGTACTGAGGCAGGAGTAAGTAAACATATACTATCCCTGACTAGTGTTTGTCTAACGTGTTCTTAAAAACCTCCAATGACGAGGATTCTACAACCTCCATCGGAAGCCTATTCCAGAGCCTAACTACTCTTATAATAACAAAGTTTTTCTCTAATAGCTAACCTAAATCTCTCTTGCTGCACATTAAGCCCATTACATCTTATTTCACATTCCATGGACATGGAGAACAACTGATCACAGTCCTCTTTAAAACAGACCTTAACATATTTGAAAATTGTTACCAAGTCCCTCTTCAGTCTTCTTTTCTCAAGACTAAACATTCCAGGTTTTTTTTTAAAAAAAACTTTCCTCATAGATTATGTTTTCTAAACCTTTTATCATTTTTGCTGTTCTCCTGTGGACTCCCTCCAGTTTGTCCACATCCTTCTGAAAGCATGGTACCCAAAACAGGACACAATACTCCTGCTACGTGTCAAACAAAATGAGACAATTACCTCCCCTTTCTTACATACAACACTCATGTTAATACCCCCAGAATTATAGCAGTCTTTTTTGCAACTGCATCACATTGTCGACTCGTATTCAATTTGTGATTCACTATAACCTCCAGGGGTTAAATTTCAGCAATATTACCACCTAGCCAGTTATTCCCCACTTTGTAGTTGGAGATTTGATTGTTCCTCCTTACTTGAAATATTTTGCACTTGTCTTTATTGAATTTCATCTTATTGAATTCAGACCGATTCTCCAATTGGTCAAGACTGTTTTGAATTTTAGTCCTGTCCTCCAAAGTGCTTCCTCACAGCTTGGTGTCATCTGCAAATTTTATGATTACACTCTTCATTCTATTAAGGTTATTAATGAAAATATTGAATAGTACTGGACCGAGGACTGACCACTGCAGGACCCCCAGATATGATCTCCCAGACTGACAATAAATCATTGATATCAAACCTCCGAGTATGATCTTTCAACCTGTTGTGCACTCACCTTATAGTAATTTCATCTAGATCATATTTTTCTAGTTTGCTTTTGACAGCATCAAAAGCCTTACTAAATTCAAGAAATATATCTGATGCTTCCCCCGCATCCACTAGGGCAGCAACCCTGTCAAAGAAAGAAATTAGGTTGGTTTGGCATGATTTTTTCTTGAGAAATCAATGCTGGCTATTCCTTACAATCTTTTATCTTCAGGTGCTTACAAATTGATTCTTTAATAATCTTTCCAGGAATCAAAATTAGGCTGACAGTCTCTAATTTTCCAGGTCCTGTTGGTTTCCCTTTTCATAGGTGCTATGTTTTCCTTTCTCCAATCCTCTGGGACCTCCTTGAGTTCTTGAAGATAATTGCTAATGGTTCCAAGACTGCTTCAGCTAGTTCCTTAAGTATTCTAGGATGAAATTCATCAGGCCCTGCCAATTTGAATCTAAGTCATCTAAATATTCTTTAACTTGTTCTTTCCCTATTTCAGCCTGTGTTCTTCCCCCTCATTCCTATTTTATATGCATTTTAATCACTATCACAAAAGGCACTCATATCATTACAACAGAAGGCCTGATGAATAATAATTAACCTTCCAATTGCCCTTAATAATCTCCCTCTTCCCTCTCCATATAAAAAAATAGAAACTATGCACTGTAATGTAAGAACATGTGGCTACTTAAACCCATGGGAAGTTGTGGTGAAAGGAGGGGAAACTGAGTTACTTTAAATATGGACAAAAAATGAAACTAAAGTCTGTTTGAAGCATTGAGCTTATTGCAGAGGACATGTCTATCTGTATCTCTTCCCCCTTCCCCTCGCACACTAAGTGGAAGAACAGTGGGGGACCTCTACACTTTTTGGCTTTGATGGTGAGTGGCAGATATCAAATCAACCCGCTGCACACCCTTTATAATTAACTGCATGTGTATCACTGCTAATCCATCTGCAGTATAGACCATATGTCAGCTACATTACTGCTTTACCAGTTCAACAGGGCAGTCACAGCACAATTAGGAAACTCACTATTTTACTTTCATCTCCTTTCCTGCCCAACCAGAAGATATTGCTTCTGCTGCAGATGCTGATAACAATCCAGAAATTCACAGTGATAGGTGTCACAAATTTCAGTAAAAAAGAGAACAAAATATGAACAGCTATTTTTATTTTCTTCCTGTCTTCTTTAGTTTAAGTTGGTGAAAGAAACAGGGCCACTTCATCACAACTAAATTGAGCCCTAACCATTGTGTAGCTTTTGACACATTATAGCACAAACATGATAGGCAGTAATAAATTTATATAGTGCAGTAATCAGGATAGCTTTATTTAGGCGAGCTGTTAAAGCAAGGGGAATGAAGTTCCCCATCTTTAAGAAAAGCACGAAAACTCTCTTCCTGTCCTTATCTAGGTATTTATGCGGCCTTCCTCACAATAATATTTGAGCATATCACAATCATTAATACAATTTATCCTTATAATACTGTTGTGAGGGGAAATACTATCCCCATTTTACAGACGGCAAACAGACCGAGGGTAAGTTACGTGACTTGTCCAAGGTCACATATAGTCTGAATCCTGGTCTCCCAAGTCCCAATCAAATGCTCTCGCTACTACACTATCCTTTCTTCACTTTCTTAGAGAAATGCTGCTCCTAGGCTGATGAGAACTTGCCCAGTAAGGAACTCTGAAGTGGGAGCATGAGGAATAGCTGGTGCCTGGCTAAAGGAGATTTTGGTGCTGCAGCTTTCCTGGCAGTAGGTGGAGGACATGCATCAACTATCAGAGATGGATACGTGCCTCCTCTAGGATTACCCATCCATATCTTCCCCTCTAAAGGAAATCTGTTCCATCCTTTGGCTTTTCCTTCATTGTTAGGGGAAAGGGAAAGAAGATCTTTCATCAGTCTCAAAATACCATCTTCTCTCAGATAGTTGTTGGCAGACAGAAGGTGGCAGATTAATAGAAAATTGATTTAAATAAGTCTGTCTTTTGATTTACCTGAAATGTCATCATTTCAGATACATGCATTTTAGAATTTTGAGAAAAAAACTGACACCTTCCTCTCTCCATCCCCAGTTTATCAATTCAGTTTTTATCTCCTGGTTAAATCTTAATGCATTTATAGAAATGGGGCTGGGAGCACCTAAGGGGATAGGAATCAATATACCTTTGGGATAGAAAGGGGTTGGATGCCTTATAATTTTCAAAGTCAAAATTACCAAAAGAAAATAATTTGCAAAATTGGTCATTGGGAGAAACAATAATTAGACAGAATTATTAATTGGTTCTCATATGACTACTCCAGAGAAATCAAACCTAGATGGAATTGTTGATTGTAGTTCATGGCACTACAAATTTACCAAGAATTCTTTTTCCTGTACACTAAGGGATACCTCAAAACAAACTGAAATAAAGAAAATGACAGCAAAATGATGAACATGACAAAAAAACCCAAACAATTAAATCTGATACACCAGATTAAAAGGAGTGATACAATGTAGCAACTCTTAAAACAGATGATCAACTAAACATGAAATTTTAAAATATTAAGTAAATTAAAACAAGGTTATCTATATTGAATGGACTCGTCTTATAAATCTGAATATAAAATTCAAAAGCTATGAACATTAGCCAGAATGATGCTCTCTTAATTACTTAGCATCAACAAGTTGTTTACCCTTATTAAGTTCAACTTATAGCTAAGCATTAGTAACATAATTCAACAGCTGAAGATAAAAGTATACTACCAGATAATCAAGGATAAACTCAATGAAGTAAATATAGTGCAATGATAATTCAACTCAATATTAAAACTCTTATGAACTAAAAATTAAGATGAATCTATGTAAGCTGGATAGGACACTATAATTAATTAATTTACATAACAGCTAGACCATTACTACTATGTTTACTTCTGACCTAAGATAATAGTATTTTGATGATAAGCATGATTTTTAGGCAACTTCACAATCACATAATCACTACAACTTGAAAATAATCAGTGTTTAGATACACAGAGCTAGCTGATAATGATTATAATACATAACAAAGCAAAGGTACCTGAATCAACCAATATAATTATTATTCCACAGTGCAGAGCAGATAGGATTAGCTCTGATTTGATGAGTTAACAGCCTAAGGTTGGGAACTGATGAAAGATAGTAATGCATCTTAAGCAAGTAGAATATAAGATTACAAGCTGAATTTCTAGGCAAGATGAACAGTTTAGAAGAGTTAAGTTAGATGTGAAGGAGGTACTTTTGTCTTTCAGTTAATTAGCATAATTTTAAACAGTTTGAAGGTTCATTATGAAATGTCTTATCTCCAACTGGTTAGAGTATTCTAGTTTATTTTAAGCATCGTCCTAGACATTTAAACCATTAGCAACACATTAGTTAATTCTTACTAATAAAATCTAATATAACTTCACAATTATGCTTAATTTTTATACAATGTTCTTAGATTTACTAAGAGCATACACAATGATTTTTTTATACCATTATTTTTTACTAACAAAACTTTAAAAAAAATCTTATATGTATGTGAATTTATCCAACTATATACATTTCCACAGAGATGTACTTTTCTACCAAAAAGTCTCTCTTTAAGCACCTTAGGTTTTAATAGAAATATCATAAAATGAAATTTGGCCTTACAGTTTAACTGTTCCCTGGATGGCTAAAACATTTGTTTAGTTTTCTTCATCTCGTGAATAAGAAAATGTTGTGAGATCACTTATGTTAGCAAGGTGCAAAGGAATAAGTTAACAGCATTAACGGTGTAGTAAGAGGAGGCCCTGAGATATAAACCTTGGTATCAGAGGCCTGGTATGAGGCCTAAGACCTGAACTAAAGTAATGGTCAAGACTTTGCTAACATAAAGCAAAGTTAAGCCGTGAGCCAAAGGCAGGCCCTGCTCACAGAAGCTGGCAAGAAAAGGGCTGATGCTGCAAAAAGAGACATACCTAAAAGGTACTGGACACCAAATATCAGAACATTCGCATACTTGTACACTCCACACACACAACAAGGAACAAGCTGACCCATCCCAATGACAGGGCCAAAAGGGTAATATGATGGATGGAGTTGTTTTGTTTGAACCAACATGTACAAGGTGAGAGGCAGCACCTTACTACGTGGAGGGGTTGCACCTCAATACGTCAGGGGTGATGTGTAACTTGTTTGTACCTGTGTATAAGAATGCATCTCTGGGGCAGTGTCTTTGTCCAGCCTAGAGGGCAGTGGAAAGTCCCACCACTGACTGAGCTGAGTCCATTGCCAGGGGGCACATATTCATATGTCCTTACAGTAAAGTCTAGAGGGAAATATCATTGTGCTTTGTTTGACAATAAACCTGGCCGAAGTGCCTTCCCACCTCAGTAGAGTGTGTGGGCATTAAAGGTTCTATCAGGGTCTGCTGTGTCAGCTATCTGCACGGAGCTGGGACAGCACGCAGAGGGAACACATGCACGCAGTTGATTGATATCAACATTGAACAGAGCAGAGCACCACACCGGTAGCGTCTGACAACAAATGGTAGTGATCGAACCATCTAGTTTGCACAAAGCTAAGAAATAAATATCTTCCAAACAATTTTGGAAATGTTGATTTTAGAAAGACAGATTTATGGTGCCCCATGGCTGGGACCTTGACTCTTTAGCAAGGAGCTATTGCCTGAACGGGCACAGAGAACATAGATTGTAACATCCAGATCTACTGTGCCAGTTTGATCTACTTTAACCACCTCTTTCGAGAATAGAACTTGGAGTAGACAAAACAGATATGAAGGCACAGTAGCCTGCAGAGATCAAATGAGTGGCAATAGGTGTTGCTTGTAAACCCACTCTACAACGAATAGGAAGTGTCAAGCACCAAAAACCTATGTTTGGTTAAGAGCTGAGCAAAATTCAAAATTTCCATCATACAGGAAATTCTGACATTTCAATATTTGATTTCATACTATATCAGGATAGAAAGTTGAAATGTTTGAATTCTGAAAAAAAAAATAATTTAGAGGTGTTAACACATTTTATTCCAACATTTTGGATCAAAACATTTTGACAAATCTCAAATTAAAATGTTTCGTTTCAAGGTAGTACAAGCTTGTACAACATTAAACTGTTTTCTGATTGTGGTGCATTGCCTCATGGAATTTGTAGGTCAAAAGCGATGCCCCAATTTCCCCCCAGCCCTGGCCAGAGTACCCTTCCCCTAATACCCCCAGAGTCATGTGACTCCATGATGCACAATGCAGCTTGGTCAGCAGGAGATTTACATTACATTATGGGAGATGTAGTTTTTAGGGGGGGCTAGTTCATAGAAGAGAATGGGGGCCCAAACTACATGCCCATAAGGCAATGTGCTGATAGGGATATGCAGTTTTATGTTTTGATGAATGGATTTAAAATAAAATACTTTGAGTCTATTCAGTAGAACAGAATATTCCAATTCACGCAAACCAACCTGAAGTGACATATATTTATTACAATTTTCTCAATGGAAAAATAAAAAAAAATTGGCAACTTAAAAATCGTTCAGTGGACAATTTTGATTTTACCAAAACTATTTTCCCATCAGAAAACCTTTTAACAGAAGCATCCTGACCAGCTCTAGTTTGGATCACATGTTCTGGAAAGAGCGGAGGTGCTCGCTTCCTCTCTCTTATGAGCAACTAGATTATGCATTATCCTGCATGGCATCACCAACCCAGGGTTATTGTTTTCTCCCCTTTGGCAATAACGTGTACAGTTCCACCTTGAAGTACAGGACAGCAACTCAGGAAAGGAAATATAGTCAGCTGTCTGATACTGGAACAAGTTAATGGGAAGACTCAAAGGTAGGCTAGTGGGTAGGAGTAATTGGTCAAAGTGATCTGTCAAGCAAAACACCAGGTTTTAAATATTACCCACTAAATCCTTTCAATGGTGTGGCACGGGACAGACACTATGAAATGGAACATCCAGTTTGAGAGAGAAAAGCAGTCTAACCTCCTCAAAAGGCAGAAAACTATGTAGTGACTGACAGTCTTACACTTATTCCCTGCTCCTAACAGGACAGAGGGATCTTGTAGTTAAAGAATGGGGTCTGAGTGTTAGGTCTCAGAGATTTAGCTCTTTCATCATAGAGGGTCTTCAAATCCACGCAATACAAGGCAGACACAGAAGTCCTAACTCTGAGTCCCCCTGCTCTAAGCACTATATAACAACCTCCAAGGTCTTAGATAGTATGGTAATGAGCACACTACAGAAACGGTTAGGGGTAGTTTGCATGTGATCATCTCAGCAGGCTTTAAAGAAACCTGGGTGTAGTGAAGCAGCGGAGCCTCCCTCAAAGACTAATGGGGAAGGACTACACCACCCTCCCTGGTGGATAGAGCCAAAGCAGTCATGTCCCCTACTCCCAGCCAGAAGCAGAGGGGTGGGACAGGATGCTTAAAAGGTGGGACCTACAGCTAAGTTGTGCAAGAGCCAGGGAAGAAAGCAGATGTCTCCCACCTGCTGCCAAGCTATGTGCCAAAGACTGAGTGCTACAGTGTCAAGGACCAAGAGGAGTTGCTGGGACTGCCAACTGACAAGCACCTGGAGGAATTACTAGTATTGCTACCGGTTGTACCCCAGGGAGATTGAGGAAATCTAGGAGACAAGAGGTACACTTGAAGTGGTAGCAGGAAGTGGCCCAGGGAAACCAGACAGTAGTCTGGTTATATTGCCAAGAAACAAGTCAGTGTGTTTTGGAAAGATCCCTGCTGATTTAGTGATGGGATCACCAACCACTGTAGAGCCCTGGGCTGGGACCTGGTAGAGTAGTGTGCGCCGGGTTCCCCCATCCCTGTGACCAACCCCATCCCTGCGATGGCCACCTACCCACCTTAGGCCCAGATGCCTGTGTTTGTCCACTATCTGCCAGAGCCAGGAGACAAAACAAAAGACTCTTACTTGCTCTGCCCCACCCAGGGGATCAGAACACTTTACAGAATGTTGATGTATTGTGTGTTTTAGCCAGGAGACCAAGCGGAAGACTAATTAGTTGCTCTGCCCAATCAGAGCTCCTTCCAGACTGTTTAGGTTGCTTCTGCCTGAGTCAGGATGCCAAAGACTAATTCCCTTGCTAAGCATTGTACTTATAATATAGGCAAAAATATAGTGAGGTAGCATGGCCTCCCTCCGAGACTGATGGGAAGAGAGGCCACATACCTGCTACACTAGGCAACAAAAGAAGCAGGAAGCCTTTGCTGCTTCCCTGACTCTGTTCACTGCAAAAATGAATAAAGCATAGGACATAGAATCATAGAATATTAAGGTTGGAAGAGACCTCAGGAGATCTAGTCCAATTCCCTGCTCAGAGCAGGACCAACACCAACCAATCATTCCAGCCAGGTCTTTGTCAAGCCAGGCCTTAAAAACCTCTAAGGATGGAGATTCTGCCCCCTCCCTAGGTAACCCATTCCAGTGCTTCACCACTCTCCTAGTGAAATAGTGTTTCTTAATATCCAGCCTAGACCTCCGCCACTGCAACTTGAGACCATTGCTTCTTGTTCTGTCATCTGCCACCACTGAGAACAGTCTAACTCCATCCTCTTTGGACCTCCCCTTCAGGTAGTTGAAGGCTGCTATCAAATCCCCCTTCACTCTTCTCTTCTGCAGACTAAATAAGATGAGTTTCCTCAGCCTCTCCTCATAAGTCATGTGCCCCAGCCCCCTAATCATTTTCATTGCCCACCGCTGGACCCTCTCCAATTTGTCCACATCCCTTCTGTAGTGGGGGCCAAAACTGGATGCAATACTCCAGGTGTGGCCTAACCAGTGCCGCACAGAGGGGAATAACCACTTCCCTCGATTTGCGGGCAATGCTCCTAATAATAAGCCAATATGCCGTTAGCCTCCTTGGCAAAGAGGGCACACTGCTGACTCATATCCAGCTTCTTGTCCACTGTAAGCCCCAGGTCCTTTTCTGCAGAACTGCTGCTTAGCAAGTCAGTCCCAGCCTATAGCGGTGCATGGGATTCTTCCTTCTTAAGTGCAGGACTCTCCATTTGTCCTCGTTGAACCTCAGATTTCTTTTGGCCCAATCCTTCAATTTGTCTAGTTTATTCTGGATCCTATCTCTACTCTCCAGTATATCTACCTCCCACTCCGCTTTAGTGTCATCTGTGAACTTGCTGAGGTTGCAATTAATCCCATCATCAAGATGACTGATACAGATGTTGAACAAAACTGGCCCCAGGACCAACCCCTGGGGCACTCTGCTTGACAAACTTGACCCTCCAAAGCTTCACTTGCTTCAATACACTTGAAGGTCCTTTGCTGTGCCCTTGTGTAACAGAACAAATGGAAGTTTTTAATTGCCTTTTATCTTACATTTTAAAAAAGGTTGGAGTCTTCAATATAACTGGGTAAGTTTTATAAATAGTTTTGGTTTTTGGTTTTTTTTAACAAGGCATTGTACAAATAAATAAATAGATACCATATATTTAAACAAGACATAAATATGCTGGATGATCTATAATTCCACAAGCACTGGTGTTTGGAAGGAATGGTTAGGACTAAGACACTTCTCTTTGCTTAATTCTCAGGAGCAAAACACTTAAGTAGGAATGGAGGTAATTTAACCTGGACACCTCTGTAATTGTCCATAAACAAGGTTACTTCACCACAGCATATATGTAATACTCAGACTGCATTTTCTAGACCTTATCTATACCATGTGCCACCCCTGATAATTTCCTTTAGTCAACAGAAATTTAAGACTTTCATGACCAAAGAGTAGAAACATTGTGTAAGCTAAATACTCCAGGCATTTAATCTAGGAGAGTGCTTAACACTTACATCAAGTGATGAATATGGGTTGTAATATTTAAGCCTCAACTAAATGAGAAGGAATACAGTGAGGAATAATACAGTAAATGTAGCAATTATTTTGGCACTCTTGACAGTGATACAAAAAAGAAAAATAATCATACATTAAAGTGTTCTCTTCTGCTATTTTAAACTGGATGCTCCTCTGTACCTCCATACTTCAAATAGCAAAATGGCCAATGAGGACTTACATGAATATTCAGATTTTTAGGAAAAAGTAGTAACAACTTTCATAAAACTTTGTAATTGTAACAGGATAACTCCTCAAGGCAAATTCTTCTAACACCAGTGAAAAGAAGGAAGCAGCACCCACCCCCCAGCTCTTTTTCTCACCCTGCTTTCCATGCTCAACTGTCCCAGGCTTATCCAACCCTCTGAAATCAAAGACTCTATCAGGGCTCAGACTATTCTAAAGGATGCATACCTATGCAGGCTACTGCATACAGAAACCTCTGAATATCCTAGATCGAGGCATCCCTGGTGATCAACCCACTTTCATGCAGACTTGGATGTTAGTTCTCAGTGAAGGGCATTATCCTTTATTCCCAACCTCTGTCACGTCATAAGAACCACCACCACCACTCTCAATAACTCCATACTTGCTCAAGAGAATTTAATCCTTGTCTTTAGAAATATCACCTCACTATCTGCTAACCAGTCATAACGTTCATGTGAAATGTCAGAAGTGGACCAGTGACACCACCTTCTGCCATTTGCAGAAAGACATCAAAGCACCACCCATGGCATGCAATCTACCATCTCTATACAATTAGTCCACTTTACTGTACACCAGATAGGTAACTTTACAGTCATGTTAAACATTTAATCAGAGAAATATAAAGGGAAAACTGAACTAGAGCTTCAATTGATGGATTTTTTTGTTATTATATGTACTGCTTGTTGAAAGCCAATGAGTTGGTGCTATGCATGTCATAAATATTGATAGTCCATGTTCTGAGTAAAGACAACAGGGCAGAGACGACAGCACACAGAGAGAAAAGATATAGGTTTTTAATATATTATTTAACCTTCCTTTTTTAATATCTTTTATAATGCTGAGGTGGAGAAGGATGTTGATGTGGGTTAGCAT
Source organism: Gopherus flavomarginatus (assembly GCF_025201925.1). Classification (NCBI taxonomy): domain Eukaryota; kingdom Metazoa; phylum Chordata; order Testudines; family Testudinidae; genus Gopherus; species Gopherus flavomarginatus. Next base: position 192,501,706 of record NC_066619.1, read on the forward strand.
GGGCATTGGGAAAGAAATTACATTTTAGGAGAGATTTGAATGAGGAGAAGGTTTGAACCTGGCCCATCAAGATGAGGAGGTTCTTACATGGAGGTGGAGCAGCATAGCAGAAGGCACATATTTTTCATTGCTTTATCTCTAAGATGCGTAGAGCATGATTTGACACACTCATGAACCAGTTTTATGGTCATCATTACTCTGTTAACTTCAGTGATATCACACCAATGTAAAACTCATGTAATTGACTGGAGAATTAGGCTGGTCTTTGAGACAATATTTTTAGATTATGCCCATGGTTTCTAATTCAACTTTGTTCAATTTAGTTAAAAAATAGCTGCTAGACATTTAGTTTTGTAGGTTCCTTAAAAGTTATATTTTATACAGTTAGATATAAGCATATACAAAGAGAATATGAATACAGAAGGATGGAACAAAGGTCCTATTTGCATGAGTACATTACTCTGTCTGGTGAATCAACAAATGAGTTATTATGGTATTCACAAACAACAGCTGTGAGCAGGGGTGGCTCTAGGCACCAGCAAAGCAAGCAGCTGCTTGGGGCAGCCCATTTGCAGGGGCAGCAGTTGGCAAGGATCCAGCCTGGGAGCTGAGAACCAGCAGAGGGCCCTGGGAGCTGTAGTTCCTTGGTTAGCTCCCTGCCTATAGAGCCAGCCCTGGAGCAGGCCACTATTAAAAGGAAAGGGAGGGGGAGGGAGTATGGTAGCTGAAACCTCATGCTTGTGGCCATCGACTCATATTCAGTTTGTAATCCACTATAACCTCCAGATCCTTTACACCAGTGCTACTGCCTAGCCAGTTATTTCCCATTTTATAGGTGTGCATTTGTTTTATTTCTTCCTAAAAGTAATACTTTGCACTTGTCTTTATTGAATTTCATCTGGTTGAATTCAGATCAATTCTCAAATTTGTCAATTCTAACCCTGTCCTCCAAAGTACGTCCAACCTCTCCCAGTTTGATGTCATCTGCAAATTTTAAAAGCATACTCTTCACTCCAGTATTCAAGTGATTAATGAAAATATTGACTAGTACTGAACCCAGCAAAGACCCTTGTGGGACTCTACCAGATAGATCCCTCCAGTTTGACAGTAAACCATTGGGAACTACTTTTTGAGTATGGAATTTCAACCAATTTTGCAACCACCTTATAGTCCCTTTATGGAACAATCATAGCTTGGCCGCTCCATAGTGGAAAATCAAAGCCAGATTTGCATTATAAGTCTGATTTCTATACTTGCTAACCGACTCCAAAAATACTTACTAATTTTTGCAGAGGAATTTTTGGAAAAGTCTCTTTCTGATTTTTGCCCTAGTTTCCTCACATTTCTTACAGTGTCTCTTGTTGTGCCAGGGGAGCAAAGTCTCTCTAAATTGAGGCATCAGTGTTTGTAGGTCTTCTCTCAGTGCTGCTGTCCCATGAGTTGGACAATCCATCATCTATATAAACACTCCAGTCACATTTCAGTCCTGTGACGTTTGCAAAGAAACAAATATCATGTTTTAAACAAATACGAACAATGATCCCCCATTTACGACATATATACCATGAACAATCTCCATTATACTCCATGTCACCATACCTCCATTATACTTACCAATATAAAATCAGGAATAGAACAATGTAATTTATGAAAGACTAATTAAAATTGTATTAATCATCAAAACACAAACACATAAAACCAATAAACAAGGCTGAAGTTTCAGGGTGACTATTGGCTGTTCAGGAAGAGGTTGGTGATATGGGGCTATGAGTGGTAGAAGGGAAGAGTTGAAAGGGAATGAATGAGAGAAGGGTAGTGTGTTTGTGGAAGACATGCAGTCTAGCTAATTTTATTCAAGGTTAATGATTTTTTGTTTGAATTAATTATAAATCCCACACAGATTGGCAAAAAATAAAAGGTAATACACAATAGCAGAAGTGAAGGCTAAATGTAAAATTATAGGGTCCAGCTGCCTCTCCAACAGAAAAGAAATGGTGGTAGGAAGGCCCATGAGGTTTGTTGTATAAGCTACACAAAATTCCGTCCCAGATTTTCTGTGCAGTGTAAATATAGTTTGCCTTCATACACAAAAAGCAGAGATTTTGGCCACTCACAACCTCTTTATATCCCCAGGTTACCCGAAAAAGCAAAAGGCCATTTTGGGGTATCAGTTCTGTGGGGCTCCCTTCAGCTGTTCCTCTCTCATCAAAATTGTAGCTACAAGAAAACTTCATGCATGGGCCCACCTTAAAGGCAAGATTTAAGTAATCACCACCATAGTATTTTCTCTCTTTTAACCCATACATATATTACATACCAAAAAAATACATTGAAAGAACATGAAGGTTAGTAAGTTAAGCATGCAAAAAATCAGGAAATAAGGTCTACTTAAACATTGATGGATGAGGATTGAGTTCATTCAGTGAACACAATTTATCCTGCACGCAAAAAAAAAATAGTATATAATCACATAATTAAAGGCTGTATCATAATGCAAATTCACATGGGAGCATTTCACAGGCAACCATCATTCAGGCATTTCCTAGCTTATTATTGATGTAATATCTTAAGTCTTTAACAATTTTACCAAAAATAAAAACACAACAATCAAGCAGAACCAAACTGACCTCTCACATCAGCAAGGTTGGAATCTTTAGATCAACAGTGCATTCCTCTGTCACATGAGGTAACAAAGTATGGTGTAACAGCTGAAGATTCCTATCACCTAAATGTTGCTATCACTAGAGAGGTTGGAGACAGACATTTTGCAAGTGGGTTTCACAGTTATTTGCTAGATAGGACAGAAGCGTTGGGACTCAGGAATCCTGGATCCTATTCCACTTTTTGAGGTTTCACTAGAGAGACCATATTTCCCAAAGGGAAAATGGTACACTGTGTGGGGCTAGCCCAAGCTTTTGCCCCCACAAACATAGGGCTGGCCCGAGCCACTCGCCTGAGCCCCTCTTCCCACACAGGGCTGGCCAGAGCCCTGCTTGCTGTGCAGGGCTGGCGTAGCTAGTTGCCCGAGTCCTGCCTGTCCCCCACCCCCACACGAGGCTGGGACTAGCAGCGCTGCTCACTTGAGTCCTGCCTATCCCCCCACCAAAGCCCTGCCACCACACCTGTGTGAGGCTGCCATTGCTGCTCATCCTCCTGCACGTTCCTCTGCACCACATTGTTTTGCAAAAGGCGGGCATTTGTCCCGTTTGCTCTTGCTAACTGATCAAGTTGCCAAGTGCAAACGAAACAAATGCCCGCTTTTGTCAAAAAGTCAGGATGGCTGGGACAAGGCTTTAAAATGGGACTGTCCCTGCCAAAATGGGATACGTGGTCACCCTAGGCATTACAGAACCCTCTGCTCATACCCCATTCAAACCTGACTCCCATTCTGCCCCTAGGCCCTTCAGCCTGTCTTGTCCCAGACTCCTAATGCCTCACATGTTATTGAACTGTCTCTACTTATGATTAGCAGACAAACCAGATACCAGGGCTTTGGAGCGGTGCTCCGGCTCTGCTCCAGCTCCAGGCAAAAACCTGCAGCTCCACTGCCCTGGAACTGCTCTGCACTCCAGTTCTGGGCTCTGCTTCAAAGCCTTGCCAGATACATCACAAGTTGTTTGCCAACAGCTGGGATAGTGTTGTAGCACCCTAGTCCCAGCAGCAGCAGCAGCAGCACCACCACCCCTTCTACAGACTTTGAACTGGTTTAGTTCTCCTTCCCTAAATTCAGGGAATCCATGGCTGTAAATTAGTGGGCTCAAAAGGACAAACTTAGGTCACTCTGGTGTCAACCATAAATAATGCATGATCTTTACAAAAATCAACTAAAGATCAAAACCCGGTACTATAGCTTTCAAGATATTTTTGCAAGGAAAAAAAACTAGAAACTTTCCTATATATAAGTGAATGCAGAGATTAGCCTTGGAATTTCTTGGTCTCTAAAATCAGGAAGCCAATGGCACCATAGGCAGTCTCCAAAGGCCAATTCTATATGCAAACATAATATATTCACAAATTAACACTGAATATTTATTAATCTATATTGAATATATGTGCATAAATGGATAGATAAATATATAAAGAGCTGTACAGATACACAGACAGAGAGAATACTTCAGGCCTAGATTGCTGGTTTGAGAAGATTTAGACAAGGCTTCAACCATTTCTTTTTGTAAAGGCATCTGTGATTTTCTAGCAGTCCTACATATCCTTGCTAATCTTAGTATTCTGATTCCCCCTAGGACATTTAAGTCATCTTTTTTTTTCCTGCCTTTAGCAGGCTCTTCTGCTCTGCTGGGAGAGAAACTATTCCAAGTCACTGATCATTTTGATCTCTAGGAGGATTAATCAGTAGTCTAAAAGAAATTAGGTGACTATTGAGGACCATAGTATATAAAAAGATGTAGTGTTTCTATTGAATTTTTTTCCTCCTTTCTCCACCTCCAAGGACATTCTATACTTTAAGTATTCTATCAAGTAGTTCTTGCTATGGATATTAGCAATATTTTGTTAGAAATAAAGTTGCCAGTGAAGCATCTAGGATTTAGAAATGCCACCTTTGGTAATTGTTCCTGATCTCTCTCATATTTTAATTGCATTTAGATTTAGCTTCTGTTTTACACTATTCTCATTTAAAACTGTATGCAGGCAGTTATCCTATTAAACCTGTTTTAGGTCCCCTTTACTTGTATACATTGAGAGCACTTGATCCTCTGCACACAGCTTTCCTCTTTCTGCATGGAAGGGATCGGGGGCTCAGCCACCTGCATCAATGTGTACTCCCCTGCACTCCTGCTTGGAATCAGTGGATACTTTGGAGATCTATGCCAGTGCCTGTAGGTGGAATGGGTCAGAGGACAGTTTGATCCCCAGTGATAATGTAGAACTCAGGGAGGCTGAAGTTGTATTACATTTCCATGCCCTAAGAATTGCACAGTGGGATTCCCCCTATAAAAGAGGGTCAGTTACAATTGCAGATGACAAGAATGACTGTTGCAGCCTGGCTCCACTGAAACTGTGCTGCCAATGAATAAGGTCAGAACTGCAGTGGGAAGAGGGGCAGAGCTGAAACACATACAAAGAGCTGATGCCCAAAGATCTGTACGGATGTCCTTGACCACTTGTGGTTTGTTGCTTAGGAATCACACACTTCCTGCTAGAATGATTGTGAAGAAATTTCTGTAAGGAAAAAGCGTCTGGACATTTCTTTCCTTTTAACACTCATGTAGGTTCACACACAGGCATGAATGAGTGGCCTGACGTTCTTTTGCAAGCAAAATTTCACTGAATTCAGTTAAAAAATTTTTGTATAATAAATCAATAAAAACCAAGTACAGATGTTAGGATTTGGCCCTGTACAATAAATAGAGATTTTCTTGCCTTAAAGTATTTCAGAACAAAAAGTTATATGAAAATAGCCCTCCAAGCCAAAGACAAACTAACAAATGCAAGAAGATATGTAAGCAACATACCATTTTATTGTTGGCTCACTCCAGTCTGTGTGAATGTACATGTACACATATTACAGCATATATGATAAAAACAGCATACTGTTCTGACTATTGTAAGCCTGCAGTATCAGGGCTTGCAGACTTCATATACCCAGTTTCTCATAAATTAAAATTTATATGAACTGAATGTTTCTGGTTTTTATACTTGTGTAGTCTTTTAATAATTCAGTGAAATCAAATTTTTTTTTGCAATGGTACTTTCAGTTGAAATTAATGTGAGTCCTGACAAATGATTGAGAAATGGTGGACCTCAAATAATTTAGTAATTTCAGTTTTGAGAAACTGTGCTCACCAGAAGGCACTGATACTGGTAAAGTTAAAAGAATGAGTAATGCTATAACAGTGTTTGGGATAAAAAAACCATTTCTTGCTATAAATTCTAATACTTTTAAAAGCAGCAAAAAGTCCTGTGGCACCTTATAGACTAACAGAAGTTTTGGAGCATGAGCTTTCGTGGGTGAATACCCACTTTGTCAGATGCATGCATCCGACAAAGTGGGTATTCACCCACGAAAGCTCATGCTCCAAAATTTCTGTTAGTCTATAAGGTGCCACAGGACTTTTTGCTGCTTTTACAGATCCAGACTAACACTGCCACCCCTCTGATACTTAATACTTTTAAAGGAAAAGTTTTAAGGACTTATTAGCTCCGATGAAGCTATTAATTCATCATACAATTCTACTCCCAGCATTTTAGCCCTATAATCACTGGCACCAACACGACATGGAAATTGGCACGAATGGCGCTGATAGGGAGGCACAGTACATGCAAATAATTATGATTCCTGATTTAATCAATCACCATTAACATTTACACATTTATGCATGTTCACATTATTAGTGACTGTCAGGACATGACAGTATTTTTCATGTCATGCTCCTATCACACTACTGGAGATTTTTTTGATCTTCATGCATTTTTTTCTTCTTACATTGTTGGATTTTTCCTGGGGAAAAAAAGGATGGCCAGAATGCCACCCCTGGAAGTGTGCTGCCCCAAGCACGTGCTTGGTTTGCTGGTGCCTAGAACCGATCCTGATCGCAGCTTAAAATTATTGGACCGAAGTCTCAGAGCTGCATTTGCACATCCATGCTGCATTATGCAGACCTTCTGACAGGTCAGTGGCTGGAGTTGCATCCACATTGCAAAATGACAGGGCTCGGACACTTACACTTTGATCCATTCACCAGCAGGGTTCTATGACCCGGGTCCTGAGTGCTTGCTGACCAAGGTCAAACTGATTTTTGAGAGGATAGAAGGGGGGCTTGGGCTTAAATCTGGGTCAGAGCCTGAGTTTAGCGTGGAGGGTAGAGGTACATTACCTCATCTGAACACAAACAGGTAAATTAAGGAGGAAGAGGTACTTTTCACTTCAAGAACAGCCATCCAGTTATTCTCTAAGCAAAACTATTAAAGATTGTCAATGTTAATAAAACTGGCTTTATTTTACTATGTAAATATGAAGCCATGGTAGAGGGTTTCTAATGCTGTATATTTTTATGTATATATATTAAAACTATTGGAATATAAAGAGAGAGGAAGATAGAAAAAGTTTCATAGTATAAGTCATTGTGGGATACCCACCTGCAAAGCATGGGTTTTACAATCACAATAAGAACAATTCAGGTAATTTATGAACCCCTCCCTGTGTGTACAGCCATTTTAATTTACTTCAGTTCAAAGCAGTCATATGAAGGAGGGCAGAAAGTAGGCAGTGAACTGTGACAGCACAGGTTATTTGGCCAGCTTCCATATTAGTTATTTTCCCATTTTAAAAGATTCCAAAATCTGAGCTCTTTTTCCACTTTACATTTTAATATCATTATCTGATGGTTTAACAGATATGTAATATGATTTTTGCCAGCACAGATATACAGTACATTATAACCACACAAGTGTTTCTGTGCACTTTTTAAAAGTAGTCTATTGATTCTAAAATATTTGGCATATATACATGCATAACAAATAATTGTGAAAAGAATCATTACAACCACATTATGTATAGTAATAACTTTTTTGCAAAATTAAATTACTTGTTCCCGCATGTCCCCAATCTTGTGATTCTGTACAGCACAGCATCCATTAATAATGCATCATAAAATTATATATACACAGACTACACAGTTTAGCATTTTAGCACATTTAAGATATAGTATAACAAAAACCAAAACTACATTTTTAGACCAGGCAGTGGCAGATAATTTAACATTTCAAACAAATCAGTTTTATTACACTTGTTTTCTGACCAGTTATTCTTTCAAATGGCATTTTAACTAGATCATAGTATTTATTTTTCTTTGCTTCTAATAGTTCTATAATTGAAATCTTTATTAACAAGTAATAAACCAGTCAGCAAGCATCCACAGCATGACTGATTTATCTATATGTGGATGGATATGAAATTTGTAATAGGATTCAGGGCTCTAGTCTATCAGACAAAATGTCAATAAGTTAACAGGTGACCATTGTTCCTTTATGACTCTTGGATCTGTGGTTTGTCATAAATAAAAACACACATTGCCTATTCCTAGCATTATTTTTTATAGCATTTCCATTGCTTTCACAGAAATGATAGTGAAAAACCCAAACAATATACATTTATACTAGTGTGCGGCTGCCATTCTGACTTCTTTTGGCAGTCGACCTTCAAGGTGGCATTCGTTACTACTTGTTATTTGGACTGGAAGCTGAAGACACAAGCATCTAAAGACAGTCAGTTATTAAGAATCCAAGTGTTATTTTTCATGCTTTGGCCAGAAAAGGCCAGCATGCACTTGTTCTAGAAGAAGCTCACTTTCATTAAGTGTAAAATTCACTCCAGATAGTTCCTATTTTAACATTTGTTTGAAATTTTCAAATTTGTGTAACATTTACAAATTTGTAAGTGAAGAAGTTAAGAGTTCTGGCAAGTAAGATTTAACATTGGGCTGAATAATCCTAACCTATCCTTCAGATGTCACAACAAATTAGCTTGATCCATATTAGAGCTAAATAAAATACTTCTACATCATCATACACATCCTACCACAATAAGTCTTCAATCCTGTTTGTGTTTTCTGGGCACTGCCATAACATCACCACCATCTGACTTGGAGCTTCATTCAAAACTCAAATTGAACTCAGATTTTCAGCCACCACCCTATTTTCTCACATGTCTTTCCTGGTCTTGAAAAGTCCAGCAAAACATCATGAAAAAGGCTGTCTTTAAAAATAAGATAATATTTTCCTACCATGTCATACAAAATTAGGGGCAACTTAGCCCTTCCCCTCCTTGTGCAGTTGAGAATTTGTGTATGTTTTTGAACTTGTCACCTGCACTCTTACCAATTCACATATTCTCTCTGGTCTTTAGGCTCCCCTTCCCCCTACCCCACCCATGTTTGCTAGCTATACCCCTTATGTGATACACTTCAAGGGAAGGGAATATGTCTTTCTATGCCCTGTATAAACAGATCATGAGAGGCAGTTAGTCTCCAGAAATGACTTACCCTCCAGATCCTCTTTAGAGGCAGAAAAAATCTTGTCTCTCTGGGGTCATCTGTGTCAAGTTACCCACAAAACAGAAGTTTTCCTAAAATGTGATTGAAGATAGAGAAAATCCTAGCAAAACAAATTATTTGCATAATTTATCTAGCGTTACTCTTCTCAAACTAAATTAGACAGGCATTCTTGGCTTAGATATATATAGGGTAAGATTTTCTTTTCTTTCACATCTAGACATAAGTCCCATATGATCATTTCCTAATTAGCCCTGACACAGCCTCTTCCATGTGTGTCCAGAGGAATTCCTCATATCCTTCTCCTGACTGGTTTACCAAGTCTCATGTGTTAGATGTCGCCAAGTACAGAATTTCAAAGGCCATTTGGATCTCCACTTTCATAAATACTCCTACCCAATGAAGGTAACTGACTTCTAATTGTTTAATCCCATCTTCTTGATTTGTTGGATCACATCCTCATGCTGGATGTATCTAGTTTCCATCTTAGCTGTTTACTGAGGTAGTATTGATTTCCCATGCTTAAAATTTTTCTTTGCCATGAAATTTGGTGATATACCTTAGGCTCTCTCTCACAGAACTCTTGAAGAAGATTAATTTAATCCGAGTTAAAATAATCTAACTAAACCATTTAGCTGGCTATCCTTTCACCAACACAACTTTTTTAAATATACCATATTTTGTTTAGGAACATAAAAAATGTCTTACCATCTATTCCAATTCAGTTGTCTGCCTGATATATTGGCAGATCCCTCTCTCTTTGTTGCTATTAAACCAATGTAAAACTACGCCTGCTATTGATATGACAGAAATCTTCTTCAGATCAGAAGCATCTTCAGATATTATGAAATGCAACCATCTTAGACAAGGAATGTGATCACTATTGTGATAGTGATCATTATGAAAAAATCCAGCTACCTTAGGCTGTTTAGTTTTAATGGCATTTTGGTATTTCCACTTATAGCTACAACCAGAAAAGGCACAAGCATGAGGAAACAAGCAGTACACTCTGTGTGCATTCACTGTTAATTATTCTCTCATGCTGATGTGACTTCTTAATATTTTGATCCAAGTATTCTGAAGCTTTAAGAACAGGAAGTTGATATAATGGAAGGTATTATGTATTTGTCCATTTTTCTTTTTCAAATTCTATTCATGATAATACACATTTATTTTTAGCATTTAAATGTTGTAAACCTTTCTAAAGCATAGCTGTTTTGTAATCTGGTTTCTGCTGTCATGCCCTGACATATTGCACATTAACAAGCACCAATAAAGAATACAAAAAAATCTCTCTTAATATGCTGCATATTGTCTTGTAAACCTGCTATTATGGTGTGGGGAGGAGGAAGCAAATGACTGATTCCTTTTGTACACGTGCAATTACTTATTGTTTACCTGCTAAAAGAAATCAATTCAGTTTTCTTCATCATTGTTTGTTATTTTCTGAAATAAATGAGAGGCTTACCATTCTGACTGAGCGACCAGTAATGAATAAGGTCCATCCAGCACCAACAATTTTGTACAGGTCCTTATCTCACTCATTGGATACTGTAGTCTTTTCTTCTTTTGCCTTGCTGACTGAAATCCTGCTCTCAAGTCCATTCAAACTGCTGCCACCAGAACATTTTTTTTTTCTTATTGCTGATTGTCACTCCTCTTTCAGGCACACCACCAGCTCCACCTTCTTCATCACATCAGATAACACAATTATCCCGCTCAGTTTCAAAGCACTTCAGTACTGAGCCCCACCTAACTTAACATTAATTTGAATCTTTAATTGTTGCCCTTGTAATGCTAGTCTTTCCTGCCTCTGCTGCCTGTTAGTCCAGTTCACCCACAGTCATTTTCACACTTTCTCCCACCATGCTTCTTGTGCACAACAAACACTCAAATAAAAAAAAATGCATAAGACAGATCCCATTTCAAATTTCTTCTTAGAACTCTCTTCTACTGTCGTGTTTACATAACCGTACCATGATAACATCCAGTTAGGTAGAGAATTCTGTGTTGTGCATAGTTTGTCTACATGAAAATATACACTTATTTTTCCTACCACACCCATCCTCCCCACATCCATACCTGTCCATTTCATCCTCCTGATGTGTCTTGTCATTAACAGAGTGCAAATCCTTTAGGACAGGGACTCTCTTTACTATATGTCTATCATACCTAGCCCGGGTCCCTAACTGAAGCTTATAGTCTGTACAGTAATACACATATTAAATAATAAAAGCAGAAATGTAATAAGGATTGGTGGAGGGAGATGGGGGGATAAGGGAGAAAAAGGAGGGAGGGGACTTCAAAGGAGCTTATTTTAAAGCTAAAGGGAAAGGAGCCGAGAGAGACTGAGGAGATGAGACATGGAAGAAAACAAGAACAAAAAAGAATAGAGTAAAGAGTTAATTGTTGGGGGGAGAGGTCTTAGCATCTGAGTAAGGAGAATGGGAAGGGGTAAAATAGGAGTGGGTACGGGACAGCTCACATAGGGTGGCACTCCAGTCTAGTAAATTATTTTTATACAGAAAGAGTTTGCTCTTGATCCATTTTTAGGCAGAGAAAATATTTACACAGGGTTTAAGTTCACGAAAGGCATAGCTTACACTACAAATTATGTCAGATTGTGAAAATGTGGTTATGTTCAGAAAGACTCCTCAGAAATCACATCTGGTGTTCTGTGCCATCTATGTTCTACCTTAGTTACTTGACTATCTTATTTGCTCATCCCAAATAAAATGATCCTAACTAAAAGTCGTTCTGGTAGTGGAAAATAAAACTGGTTTTCTCTCATATCACCATCAGCCACAAGGTCCAACCGTGCCATCTTATTATGAATGCAAAATAGTATTTCATTCTGTGTCAAAGGACAGTCAGTCTTAAGTACGAGGTATTTAGTGAAGAAAAACAACCACCACCATCTATAGACGCTAACTGTTTTCCACACAGCTCAAGTTCCAGCTTTATCTCTTGGTGCTTACCAGGTACAATGCCATATCTGGAATTCTACACAGAGATATTTAGGCCCAGATTAAGCAAAGCACCTAACCACATGCTTAACTTTAAGCAGGTGCTTGACTGCTTTATTGAATAGGGATGAACTTAAGCACATGATTAAGTGGCTTGCTGAATAATATACTACAAGTAAAGACATTAGAGTCTGCAAGATATCCTAACCAGGTCTTTGACTATCTTTAGTGACCCCTCTCGGGGTCACAATGTACTTGTTGAAAATTTTATTACAATCTAAACAAAGAAAATCTCACTCTCTGCACATCCTTACTCTTTGTGACAGAGGCCCATCAGTGCTTTACTACTCTGTCTGCAACTTCTCAGGTTTGATATATTCACTACACTGCTGTCCTAATCTGTACCTAAAATGCATCATGTAAGCTATCCTATACAAACTGTTGACACAGTGGTCCCAAAAAATCATCATATGATGTATGTACAGGGTGTGTTCAAAAAGTCACAAATATTTGCCAGAAATATGTTTTTAAAATGTGTTTGGCAATCAATGCGTAAGCCCAGTCTGCCCTAGACAAAGAAATGTGTATTTGCTTGTCTGACCAGCCTGATCATCAGGAAGAGACACTGAAAGTACACTTTCATGAAAGTGAAACAAAACCATCACCCTAGCAAGTGTGGGAGATAGCATCTTACCTATATCAAGGTGGGGGAAAGGACTGCAAAATTTAACATGGTGTCAGCCTCCCTTGTGGGCACAACAAGCTGACCCCCCAGGAGGGCTCTCTGTCTCTTGAAGCAGAATCAATGAACTTTGGAAGATATAAGGAGAGAAAAAGCCATTTTGATATCCTTCACCTGGACAGAGAAAGGATCCGAGCACTTTGAGATCTGTGAAGGGTCCTGGCCAGAAAGTCTGGTCAGCCATGCCAGTGAGAAACGTTTCTTTGAACAAGAGTTTGCAATTTGGTAAATAATATTTTAGTCTTAATAACATACTTTTAACTTTTGTTTGCTTGTAACCCTAACTTTATTCCTCACACTTGATATCACTTAATCCTATGTCCTTGTCTTAAATAAAGTTGTTTTACTTTAAATAAATTCAGTGCACTGATTGAAGGGAAGTGTGTGTTAACCTCAGTTTAACTCTGCAGCCCATTAGATTAAGGAACAATATACAATATCTGTGAGTGTTCAGTGAAAGGGCTGGACACTGCAGGGAGATGTCTTTGGGATTTATTGTTTATTACACCAATTATATTAGACCAGTAAAAACCAGCAGGATCTTATTAAAGGGGACAAGGCAAAGATGCCACATTTATTATGATAACAATTTATGACTAATAACTAATATCTTAATTCTTATACACACACATTATACCTATTACCTATACACACACACACACACACACACACACACACACACACCAGGTGTTCTGCAGCTGCTGCATAGTTACCAGTCCTGAAGATAGCTTAAGTTCATAGCTTGGTTTTGTAGCTTGGGTTCGTAGCTTGTGGCGACTAACTGGCCAGAAAAGCCAGGCACAAGGACAAGCTGGATCTCTGCTGGGCAGGCACCGATGTCCTTCCATGTTGGCAGCAGAATGTTACCCAGAGTGTCTCATCTCACCCTTCTTTTTTATAGGCTTTTAGTTTGGATTCAAAGTCTATAGGTCTTGCTGTGTCACGCTGCCTCTGGGTTTAGATTGATCGCCCATCAATTGCAGGCGTGACTTTCAGCCTTGGACCTGGCTTTGATCTTCCTTCTGTTGTCCTTTTCTTTTTAGGGTGGATGCTTCTTACTTTGTTTAGGGCTGTTGTCTAGGTCTTCAGCCATTGGTATTTGAACTTTATCTCATCAGGACAGGCTGGGGCTGGAGGTTGATTCCATCATTCATACATACCTCATTCACATATCTAAACTAAACTAATAAGATTACAGCAGGGTTTGCAAAAATGAAGGTTGGAGGAAGCTTTTACAAAATGGAGTGAGTGTTTTAAAATGGGTTTTGAATTACAATATGGAACAGAAGTTACAGTATAGGCAAGTGTAGTGAATGGTGAACAGAAGTTACATTAATAAAGTGAATAATTGAAAACAATTTCATTTATCAGTTCTACAACTTGCAAGACAAGGCTTGGACTGGACGAGTCCTGAAGAGCTTGCCAGCAAGGCAGACATGCTGCTGTGTCAGAGTTATCATACAGTTTAACAGTAGCAAAACTCTCACAGGCTGCGGCTGAGAAAGATCACAGTAACTCTGAGTTCTGAGAACCTCAGCAGATTGCCACACACTTCAAGATCAATTATTCTCTGTCCACCTCTCAGAACACACACAAAAGTTACCTTAAACAATATTAAGAGATGCCAAAATATTTAACTTCAAGTACAAGGTCGCCAATCTGAAAAGATAGACAAATGCTGCCCTAACATATTGTATTTTATATGAACATAACTTGTTTGAGTTTGAGAAGAATTCAGCAGGGCAGCTTGATGGCAAATTTCAGTGAGGCTGCTTGTCACTAGTGTATATGGGCACTGAATTGTCATTTGTGAAAATGTGCATTTCTGCTCTGGCAGTAGAACAACCTAATGGATAAAGCACTGGACTAGAACTCAAGAGAGCTCAGTTCTATTCCCAGCTCTGTTACTAGCTTGTTGGAAGACCATGGGCAAGTCACTTTGCCTCTCTGTACCTCATTTCCCCAAGTGTAAAATGGGGATAACAACATTTATGTCCAGTGAAAAGCACCTTGAGATTAAAGAACAAATATCACCTTATAAGAGGCATGGGTGGGATTTTAAGAATAATAGATTTCTCTCAAGAGACACAAATTCCAAAAGTATGTGGACAAACAGGTTGCCATTTAATTTCCTGACCATTACCACAAATTATTACTCAGTACCACAAATCAGTCGGGTTTTTATTTTCTCCACTGACAGACTCAGCAACCTATATATTTCTTGCCACGTGAAAACAACATGGTTTTTAAGACAGGAATTGGCTTTTACTTACAAATGAAGATGAAAATAAAATAAAATATAGGAGTGTCTCAATGAGTTGAACTACTAAGTATCTTCAAAAATTATCTAACTAAACATCCATTTCAGTAGTCATTGCCATGACCCCAGTAAACAAAGTGGGCCCTTTTGTAAAAAATAGATTTAATTAGAATCTCTTTTGTCAAGATGATCATTAGATTTTAAGACTGTGTCCATCCATTATAGCTTTCTGTGTATCTAAATTAGATTTCTATAAAAGACTATTGACATATATTTCTCACAATTTAATCCTAACTGAAGGATAAGTTTAAACATAATATAGGTCTGATAAACATTTGTGCTTTTGAGATAGTTTTAGGCTAGAGAACTGGCTTGTTTCTCTTCTTTCAAGTCTCAGAGTCTTACTTTATCCTTAAAGATTGTCTTTCAGCAGTTAATTAGATTTCTCAGTCAACTGTCTCAAATTGGATTACCAAATCCTTTTTAAAAATCTCAGATCCTTCTGACTGAAATGGTGGGACAAAAGAGAGACTAACACCTTGAGGTTGGCGGTGGGCATTTAAATAGGGTAAAATGAGAACACTGAAAAGATTTGCAGGGTTTCTTTCAATGTGCGTATCCAAACAATATCAAAGGATTAAAGCTCTATCATTTGCTCTTTAATTTTAAGATTATATACTCTGGTATGCACAGAATATACTACTGAGAGATCATGTAACCATGGTTAAAATTTTTTTTCATTAGTTATATTAATAAGAAGGTTTCTCAGGAACTTGTAGAAATATTTGATAAGACCTAATAAACTGCTTTTGAAAGGGATGATTTTAGGGAGAATGGGTTGATCAAGTACCAAAAATGAGCATGGGTACATTAATTAGGCTAGTGTCATTAATTAAAAAGAAATCACTACATTAATTTAAAAGTAGAATTAGTGCAATTAGATTATAGCTGTTGAATCACATTTGTTGCCAACAGGAGCAATTTGTTCTTTTAAGTGATTTCCAGCCAGTTTATTTCTGATGTTTAAATAAAAATATGCCCTAGATTGTTTCTTGCAGTGGGTGCTTTTCTTACACATCTATCGAACTGATTTCCAGATGACATCCACTCATGAATCAAGATTACATTATGATGTAGGTTCAGATATATGTACTGCCATGTATATTTCATTGTATGTAAAATGAAGTCTGCAGCAATTACTGGTTTTTTATTCCATTTCCTTTCACAGAACAACTATATTTATGTTAATTGTCACCATTTGAGTCATATGCACTGCTTTTTTTTTTAAACAGTTTTCTTGAGAAGCAATATTTTACAGACATTCATTAAAGATTCGTTTCCCTACATTAAAGGAGTAATAAGAGTTTGTCTAATGTGACCTGCACATTTAAAAACACAAGGAATACTTTCTAAGTGAAATTCTCTGAATGCAATATTTTCAACCCTATGTAGGGCAGGTAACCGAGAGACAGGGACCCTGAGTTTCTCTGCCACTGATTTGTTATGTGACCTTAAGCAGGTCACTTAACCTCTGAGCCTCAGTTTAATCCACCAGTAAAACAAATGCTGTATTACAAGGATTCTTTGATTCAAAGGGACTTTGTGAGGCTTATAGTAATTAATATTTGAAAATCACTTTGATATTCTCAGATAAAAGGATCTAAGTGCAAAGTAGTATTAGTAGTTAAATATTCATGCAGTGCTGAAACTAAGGAAGACAGACAGACCAACAAACGGGGCATTGCAGGTTTTGCCGAACTTCACACTGAAAAAAAAATTTCTCTCCTTATATGAGTGCAGAGCAATTTTTATATATACAGTATCACTTTTCAAGCACAGAATTACCAGTTGACATGAAGTTATTTAATATTAATATCACTAACTTAAGGATTAGAGAAATAAGTATTGAGAAAGACCAGGTATACAAGTTTAAAACAGATTTTGTTCTTTGTTTAAAAACCAAAGCAACAAACCTATGCCTGACTCCAAATCACTGATAAAAATTGTACCTACTTTCAGATGTCTGAAAATAGCTGGAAAGTCAATGAAGCAGAAAGATGAAAAAGTAGAAAGATTGAAACAAATTGAGCTGCAGAGGAGAAGGTTCATTCCATTCACAGTTTTCTGATTGTATGTAAAGAGTGCAAATTTTCATTAGTTAGGACTTTCAAAAGCTTCAAGGTACCTACCATCCACTCGAGTTAGGTGCCTAAGTACTTTTGAAAATCCCACTACACATTCTTATATGCACTAGATAATGCAACCAGATAGTGGGTCAATTTATTTAGACATGATTAAAGATTACTTTAGTGTATATCAATCAGTTTGAAAATACTATAAGTCATATCACTACCTAATTGCAAGGCTGCCTCCAATGTTCTTCTGTATAGTTAATAGGAATTACAGTCTTCAAACCAGGTTCTGAAAAAATAAACTAGCTAGTGCTGTAAAGTCACTGACAGAATTACACATTCAAGCAATTGTACCTAAGGTCACGATGTCACACTGTAAAGGTTTATCACAGCCGTAGGAACCTGAGTTCTGGGAGGAGAGCCTTTCGTGGCGAAGATACCAGAGTTTTCTGACTGGCTTAGTTTACAATATAAAGGAACTTCACCGAACATTGCATTTTACCACAATAAAATCATCATTACTAATCAATTACGCTCTTTTGATTATTTTCCCCTCTCAACGTCTTTGTGCAGCTGATCAGAATATATTCCCATGTATGGGAAAAAAGTGATAGAATCATCTGGATACTGGTCTGTGGTAACAAGATTTTATGAAAGGAGAAAAAATAGATTTATGTGAAAACAAAATTATTGTAGGCCCTTTCCATGCTGTATTTTCCGCTCCATGAGAATGCTGCATCCATTTGAGTTTTTACTGATGAGAGAAAAGTCTGATTACTACACTATATGAATCTTTTCATTTAGTAGATTTAGGGGCAGATCCTTAACTGCTGTTGAAGCCAAGGGCTGGACCCTTAGCTGGCATAAATCAGCGTGGGTCCATTGAAGTCACTTTGATCATGACCCAGCAAAAGCAGTTAGGCACAGAAACATAGAAATTCAGGGCTGGAAGGGAACTCAAAAAGTCTAGTCCTCTGTGCTGGACCAAGTGTCGCTAGACCTTCCCTGGCAGGTATTTGTTTCATCTGTTCTTAAAAACCTCCAGTGACAGAGATTCCATAATAGTGTTTAACTAACCTTCCAGTTAGAAAAATTTTCCTAATATCCAACCTAAGTCTCCCTTGCTGCAGATGAAGCCAAATACTTCTTTTTCTACCTTCAAAGAACACGGAGAACAATTGATCACTGTCCTCTTGATAACAGTCTTTTAAATATATTAATGGCTATCAGGTCCCCTGTAATTATCCCTACTTACAGTCATAGCACCTCCTTGAATCAGGAGTTGGTGTTGCCCTGATCTGTGCCTCGAACACTCCCTTGGGTCACTTTCTCTACACTACACAAGCTTGTCCTTTGTCTTTGTGCTCTGTAATCTAGTTCTCTGGATAGGACACTTCTCCAGTCTCATCCTCTTCCAGAATATCAAAAGTTCATCATCATAAGCTTCTATCAACAATAACCAAAGTGGGTTCTCCTGCACCTTAACAGGGTGGCATTAAGATCCCCTAAATTTCCTTTCAGATCTTTTTACAAGAGTCTGCTTGTTTTGTTCAATGAGATTCTCTCCCTGCAAGAGAGTCCTGCCTCCTCAACCCTCAGGTTCCTTTTACTGAATAAGGTTTTTATTGAATTTTAGCTTGTTGATTTCAGACCAATTCCCTGACTTGCCAAGGTTGTTTTGAATTGTAATATAATGCATGTGCTTAACTTTAAGCAAGTGATTAATCCCATTGGCTTCAACTGAAATTGCACTGTGTTCAGTGAAAATTAGCCTTGTACTGTTTCACAGTAGAGAGGCTGAGAGGGAAGTCAGAGACATTCTGCCTTTAAGAGGTTTCTGCAGTCTGCATTTTAAGCACATAATCATGTGCTTGAGTGCTTTGCTGGACTGGAATGCTCAGCATCTTGCAAGATCAAGTCCCTAATGAGGCCAAGTACTGTATCTCTCTCTCCTTTGCAGCAAAGTGCATTCTTCAGCATTTGTCAGATTGTGATGGCTCCCTTCTTTGGTCAGTCTGATGTGCATAAATCACAGGAGACCACCCATGGAAGAACTCCTGTGATTGCTGTGCTGCTCATTCTGCTTAAAGACAGTCAAAGGAACCTGTGCATCCATCAACAGAAGCTGGCAGCGTGGAAGCAGCATGAGCAGCACTAACAGGGTACCTAGCAGGGTTGTCTGGGAAACATGTATTCACCCGGTTAGTGTCTGGATTTACCCTGCCCCCTGGGTAAGTGCATTTTTCAAGCCATCTGTAAAATGAATAATAGTCACATTGAACCCCTCCAAACCCAAAAATACACAATGAGTTTAGTCCAAAGGGAATTCATCTAGGCCTCCTTGTCTCATCTTTGTGGTATCTTAAAAAACAAGCCCCTATATCCCCAACAGCTTGTCATCTGCACATTGACATGTACTTTGTAAAACAGATTATTTGCCTCATTCTTCATATCAACACTGCCACTTGAGATATGAGCACTGTAACCAGCACCTTTCTGGTACAACTGCTGCTGTTTCTCTGTGTGCAGTGACTACTTCAGGGAAGCATGGGTGGGAGAGGACGGGGACCAAAGCTACATTTCTTCATACTGCGTCGGGCCCTGGCCTGACCTGCCAATTCCTCTCACTAATGCTTGATCTTTCCCTGATCTATCTCCCCATAGCGCATTCCTTTGCACTTTCACATTTCCATATTTTCACGTTCAAAAAGAAAAACTTTTTTTTAATTAAAAGAAGTTGAAGGGAGGTTGTGAAGAGAGGCAAATTTCATTCCTTGGTGAAGTTTTCCCAAAAACTTTTCCTTCTCCCTTGTTCTGGGACTCTAACAAAAACTTCTCTTGGCACTCCCGAGTGCTGCTAGTCATGTGATTAAGATTAGTTTTCTTCAGACATAACACAGAAAGCAGAATTTATCCTCTGACCTTCCTGTCTCCCTCACCAATGTGACACAGTACAAGCTCACTTAACAGCTTCACTGGCAAAGGAAGCAAAATTTGCCTTTAAGTAAAAAACATTTTATCATAGCACACACACTGCTATACTGAAGTTTTACCATAAAGGATATTTCACCGTACTCTAATAGTCTACCTGTGAATAAGACATGTAATCTACAAGAAAAGATGTTAGACAGCAAAGCAACTGGAAAGGGAATCTGATTGGTTGATAAGAACATTTGTTCAGTCCATAACCAAAGTAGGAGGTCTGTGGCAGGGTGAGACTCACTGGCGTGATGCCTCCTGCTGGTTGTCCAGGGAATTAGCTATTTTCCAGCTCCGGTGCGACCTCTGCCAGCTGATGCCTCGCCTGTTGCTGGCCCTGTGTCCCTCCCAGACCCCGGTGTCCTTTTCCCAGGGGTTCTGCCCACCACAGTACCCCATTGGTCTGGGCCTCCTCTCCCAGGGAATACCCAATACCCTATCCCCACCTTGCCTCAGTGGCTACTGCCAGTCTCCATTTAGCCCCCTCTCACTGAGGCAGACGGCAGCCTGTTAACCACTCATCATTGGCAAGGGGAGCTGACCTGCCTATTCCTGGGCTGCTCCTCTGCAGCCCTAGTACTCTTGTGGGCCCTTAACTTGTCCTGCAGCCTGGGGCTTAGCTTAGTTAAGCTGGACCTCCCCAGCTCCCTCTGCCCTTCCCCAGACCTGCTCCACACTAGGTACCCTCCTCAGCTTCCCTGGAAGCCAGGCCCCTCTCTCTCAAGAGGCTAGAGAGTCTGCTTTTCCTTCTGGCCAACCGCTCTCTTATAGGGGCCAGCTGGGCCCTGATTGCACCAGCTGCAGATGTGGCTGCTTTCCCAATCAGCCTAGTTTTTCCCCTGCCACAGCCCTCTTCCAGGGCTGTTTTAAGCCCTTCAGTGCAGGAGCAGCACCCCACTACACACCCTTCCCCTTAAGAAGGGATGGGGGATCCCCATCGCCCCAGTGTCTCTCGCAGCTGGGCCCACAGGGAATTCCTCTCCTGCTGCTGGGCCTCCACTATTCGGAGCCAACTGCTCCCCCTCACCATTGTCTGGGTCCCCACCGTAGCCCACTCAGCTCCCACGTGGGTTCCCCTCTCTACTCGGGTTCCCACTCTGCCCCCAACAATCCCCTTTTGAGGGCCCTGGTCTTCCCCATCCCCTCCTTTGGGGCAATTTCAGACCCAGCCTGATCCTCCTGCCTACCCCTCCTTCGCTGGGGGGACGGCCATTGGGAATGGCCCCCCTTGTGGCACGGGAAGCACATGCACAGCCTTCCTTTGGCCACCTCAGGGCTAGCCCGGGTCCTGTGAGTTTCGCAGGGGCACTCCCTCTTCCTGTGCCCTGGCTCCCCACAGGCCCAACAAATTTGGAGCCCCCCCTGTTAACTTCACAGGGGGCTTTCTCCCACTTCCTTCTTTTTCCAGCTGGGGCCTCTGTGCTCCATTCCAATAGGGACAATCCTATTTATACTGTTCCTGTCACCCACCGGTGAAACAGTTTTTAGGCCATGGCATTGGCCTCAAGCCCCAGGTGCCTGGCCTCCCATGAGGTCCATGTGCCCTCCCCCACAGCAGCTGAAACAGTCCTGTTTGCTGCTATGCAAGCCAGGCCACACAGGCGCTCCAATACCAGCCCATCTGTCTCCACCTTCCGTTCCGCACGTCTCTCAAGTCTGGGCAATAGTCCCACAGCCCTTGCCCTTGTCCCCTGTATCAGGGGCAGACTGCCTATGCCTGCATTCTCCACCAAGTGTGGCAGGGTGATGACTCACTGGCATGGCGCCTCCTACTGGTTGTCCAGGGAATTAGCTGTTTTCCAGCTCTGGAGCGCCCTCTGCAGGCTGATGCCTCATCTGCCGCTGGCTCCCGTGTCCCTCCCAGACCCTGGTCCACTTTGCCCAGGGGTTGTGCCCACTGCAGCACCCCCTTACTTTGAGTCTCTCCTCCCATGGGAACCCCCAATGCTCTATCCCCACCTTCCCTCAGTGGCTAATGCCAGTCTCCATTTAGCTCCAGCTCAGTGAGGCAGACAGCAGCCTGTTAACCACTCATCATCGGCAAGGCGGGGGAACCGACCAGCTACCTCTGCCTATTCCTGGGCTGCCCCTCTGCAGCCCTAGTACCCTTGTGGGCCCTTAACTTGTTCTGCAGCCTGGGGCTTAGCTAAGCTGGAGCTCCCCAGCTCCCTCTGCCCTTCCCCAGCACTGCTCCACATTAGGTACCCTCCTCAGCTTCTCTGGCAGCCAGGTCCTTCTCTCTCAAGAGGCTAGAGAGTGTCTGTTCTTCCTTCTGGCCAACCGCCCTCTTATAAGGGCCAACTAGACCCCGGTTGCACTGGCCACAGATGTGGCTGCTTTCCCAATCAGCCCAGCTTTTCCCTTGCCACAGCCGTCTCCCAGGGCTGTTTTAAGCCCTTCAGGGCAGGAGTGGGGTAACCCCACTACAGGGTCTGTTTGAGAATAGAGATGATAATGTTTGCAAAAGAGTATAGGTAGGAACCATAACATAAGTAGGTAATTTGACAAGGTTTTTGAGCTTCTCAATAGGTAAAATCCTTAAGTATATGAAATTCTGGTGGAAATACAAAGGGAAGCATTGAACATGTCAGCCTTCCAGTTTTTCAGAGATGTGTTCTATGAGATTCCCACTGTTTCCACAAATTGTTACAGGAAACTGTTAACCATGAATTTTGATCAGTGCCAAATGAACCACTAGCCACTTACAAAAGTACCATGGTGGTATGAGGCCAGGGGTGACTGTGATTCAAAGGATGTATGATTAGGTGTAATGGTTGAAAAGACTGTGTAAGTGGAGAAGCCGAGAGGAGCCTAGGAAGCGAGAACATGCTGATAAAGACACAGCAGTTCTCAGGACAAGAGAAGAGCCTGAATATGGTAAGGAATATGGAATGCTAACGGAAAAATGTTTTGAAAGGGACTGTATTTATATCACAGACCACTTTTGACACAGATGAGATGAGTTAGGGCTTGTCTACATGGTACATTACTCTGCACTAGTGGTGTAAGTGTGGACTAGCATGTCATGCACTTCCTGTATGACAGTAGCACCTAAAGGTCCCAGCTGAAACCAGGGTTCCTACTAGATAACATACACTTACTTCTGGAATAAGGTTCTGAACAGTATGGTATAGGCCCGTGCTGAGATACATGCTCTGGTGCTAGTGCGTCTTGAGGAATTTGTGCAGGTGCCTATACTACCAGATCTGTATGCAGAATCAGAATCTATATTTCTTGTATGACTTATGCCTCAGTTAAACACAGGGATGCTGGAACCATTTGTATAGTAGGGGTGTTGAGAGCCATTAAACAAAACTGTAAGCCCTTTATATGATGGAAACCACTTCAAGCCAGGGGGTGCAGCAGCACCTCTAGTTCCAGCACTTGTGGTTATACATACCAAATCTTACTCCTCTGGGAGAACAATTTGGGAGACTAATTTCAACATCTGAACATTGGAAACTAATTTGAAAAGCCATTTCTAATGTATGTTTTGGTAAGACTTTGCTATCTGCTTCAATAAGGGATCTCATAAATTTTCATAATTTGAGACTCTTACCTGCAGGTAGTCCAAAGAAATGTTGGTTTAGTAAAAGCACTATAGCAGGGGTCAGCAACCTTGTTGAAATGGTGTGCCGAGTCTTCAGTTATTCAATCTGATTTAAGGTTTCATGTGCCAGTAATACATTTTAACATTTTTAGAAGGTCTTTCTATAAGTCTATAATATATAACTAAACTATTGTATGTAAAGTAAATAAGGTTTTTTAAATGTTTAAGAAGCTTCATTTAAAATGAAATTAAAATGCAGAGCCCCCCGGACCAGTGGCCAGACCGCGGGCAGTG
Source organism: Gopherus flavomarginatus (assembly GCF_025201925.1). NCBI lineage: Eukaryota > Metazoa > Chordata > Testudines > Testudinidae > Gopherus > Gopherus flavomarginatus. Next base: position 192,525,637 of record NC_066619.1, read on the forward strand.
TGAGTGCCACTGAAAATCAGCTTGCGTGCTGCCTTCAGCACGCATGCCATAGGTTGCCTATCCCTGCACTATAGTATTTCACAGGTCTCTTCCACTTCCCTTGACCCAAATTTCTCTATTTGTTACTCTCTAGATCTTTAGCCATTAATTACAATGACTAGGAGTTCAGATACACATCCATAATCAGAGTGCTTTGTTGGCTGAAATTAGAAATTGTACAAATCCTACCTTTTTCAGGCCAAACATCTTTGTGTTACAAACATTAATTTTCTCTAACAGCACATCTAAAATAAGTCTCTTTTCCTTGCTTCACACAGATGCTTTCAGTGTTCCATTCTGAGCTGTGTGTGATCTCTTTGTCTCTATCAACCTGATATTGCCCTGTATTAATCCAGGCCCTACCTCAGTCTGTTGGTGTTCTTTTTCTAATTTGATCTCAAAGTACCCTTTGACCTTTCCATTAGACTCCCTCTCCTCCCTAAGAATTTGGTAGGTAACTCAACCCCAACAATTCTGGACTATAAATCATCTTCCATTTTAATATTCCTTCCTCAAGACTTTAGCCATTAGTTTAATGACTTTTAATTGGTTTTTCTAGTCTTGTTTTGCACTCAGGTAGCCTGATATATATTTGTAATTATTTTCATTTGAACCTATATTGTGTTAGATGGTTACCCTGACCTCCTCTAATAGAAGTTATTTACACAGACAATATAAAAAATCTAAGTATCGCACACAACAAAATTGTACAGCATTTATATTATGCAAATCTAATTCTATGTGGATGGCAACTCTGCTGTAGCATGTACACCTAGGAGAGGTAGCTTTGCTCAGTGCCTGGGACACTGGACTGGAAGACTCAGAAGACCCTGGGTTCAAATCTAAGTTCTTCTGGTGGTTTTCTGGGTGACTGTGGGCAAACCATTTCATCTTCCTATGCCTCAGTTTCCCTAGATGTAAAATAGTGATAATGATAGTGACCTCCTTTGTAAAGTGCTTTGATATCCAAGGATGAAAATTGCAGTCTAAAAGATATACAATGATAATACCCATCTCCTGTTCTGCCAGGAATCCCCCTTTTTTGCCATGGCTGCCCTGGTCTTTAGATCAGGTTTACAAATCCTTTTCCCACACATGTACATACCTCTCATTTCTGCTGAGCTCCATGAAATATCACCTGGACTCTTCAGGCTCCCTTCCACCTCTCAGTGCAGCAGATATTTCTCTACCATTTCTTAGCCGTAAGAGGACAAAACATCTGCTCCATACTTGAAGTACAGATCCTCTTCCTCTGGCCTCCAGTCCCTTAGTCCACTCACAACTCACACAAAACTTCTCCAGCATAGTGGCTTTTCTTTTGGCTGTCTTGAAGAAATGGAGAAGGAACAGATGTTGGTAGAGAGGATAAGTAGGAAGGAAAAAAAGTGTTAGTGTGAAAGATGGTTTAAAAAGAAAGGAGGACGAGGACATGACCACATACAGCGACAGAAAGAAGAGAGTAAAAATAAGATAGAGAAACAGAAAATCCAAAGAACAAACAAAGGGACTGATATAGTTCTGGGTTATACCAGCTTTCCATGGCATAATCCAGGTTTCAGTGTCTCTCCACAGAAAATTGAAAACTAGGGGTTGAGGGTGGAAAGAATGGCAGGATACTGTGGGTGGAGGTCCTGGCAGAATGGTCAGGGGGCAAGGGACAAAAAAGAAATGCCTCCCACATGTCAGGAGTGAGAAGTTAGAGACACCTTATGTGCATACATGTTGCATGAACTTATGTCAATATTTTAAGATCGTTTTTAAGATGGATGCTCCATGCACAAAAATGGTATATTTGAACAAACATTGGTGCAGCTAATTACATGCAGACAGGCCATTGTATCGTCATAGATCCAATTGCATTAGGGTGGCTTAAGAGGAGAAAGCAATGAGTAACCCAGTACGCACATATATCCACCACCTCTCTCTCTTCTCACATAACATCTCAGGAGTCCCAGCCGGATCAGAGCTAAAAATGGGTAACTGTGCCCATAAATGCCTGTTTGTATATTTTGGAGGATTCAATATAGAACCCTTTCTTTTTGAACCCAGCCCTTTAAACAACATCATAAAATGCAATGTACTTTTCTCCAAAGTGTTCATTTTTTACTTGTTTCTAATTTTATCACAGAATTAAACATTTTCACACAGGCAATTTTTTTTTATCATTTAAAGACCCTTTTGTTTAAGAATCTGTGTGAAATTAATTACTATTTTATAAAGGGTTGTAAAAGAAGGGGAGAGAAAATTCTACTGGGTTTAATCCATAAAGGCAAATGCTTTATTTCCTTAGCCCTCACTTCACTCCAAGTCTGTTATTTTTATCAAGTAAATATTCTGTGATTGGGATCTTTTAAACACCTAGGATGACATTTTATCAATAGTTGTAGAACATCTTAAATTTCAGTAAAGATCTTCCTACGCAATATTTAATGATCTTCAATTGATATTGATTCCTGACACATTTATGGTGCCAATCAGCTTAAAATTTAACTCATGTTCTGAGACGAAGTCATTTAGCTGCAAGAGGCCTGCAGACCATATGAATGGGAAAATATTTTACTTATGAGGGTGACAATAGCAATGTATTTTAAAATGTTCTCGTGAGATAAGCAGTGGAGACTTTTATAAGCTACCTCAGAGTGCTGTGACTTTAAATTCAATGCAAGCCTTCACATTTGATAGTCCTGATTTCAATGGCAGTTATTTTTGCAGAGTCAGTTTCATAAAATGGCTCATTTTGCTGTATTGAAAACTGAATTCATGGGGAGGGGATTGTTTTACTTTATTATCCTGTCTAATATTTTTCTCCCCCACGTTTTTTTTTAAGCTTGTTATGCAGTTGTGGTTAGCGAAGTTTTCCTACATTTTTTTTAGGTGCTGTTCAGGGCAAAAAACCCAGAAAAGCCCCATGCAGAAGATGTGAGTAAAAATAAACAAACAGTCTAATCCCACAATAGTTCTAGATTTTTATTAAAAAAGTTAGATTTTAGAAATATGTATTCAATTGTTTTAATATCAAATATTTAGCACATGTGCTTGAATTGTGCAACTGAAATTCAGTAGGATCTGGGCACAGCTGCTTTAAAAATCCCACCCAAACACCACAATAATCAACAATATCATTTACACTTGAGCCATAGGTGATGGTATTTGCATACACATAAATGAGTGTAAATCCCTCAGTCTTCATGGATTCACCCAGATGGATGTGGAAGATGTCTGCAACTAGGACAGTAACCCTGTGCACAAAATGTCATTTTCTCTCTGTTCTGCATTCTAGCCTTAAGATAATACATGTTTCTGAATTCCTTCCCCGCCAGCAGTCATGTATTACAGACTCCTTATAGCAATTGCCAGTTTCCCCTGCAAATATTTTATACAAGTATTTACTGATATTAAGCGATGTGACAGAATCATCCTTTTGCTTTAGATCTAGTATAAAATAATGTGATTTGTTTGCATATTTTGCAGTAATGTTCTGGTAAATTAGAATTTTGGTTTGTGGTTGACAGCAGACACTCTCATGTCACAGGGCTTATTATAATTGCAAACTTTGTACATGTTATTCAAACTTCTTTTTATATTGATGCAAGTTAAATCAAGTTTTTATGTTTCTTGTCATTGCACACTACTCTGAACTCTGACTTGCTGTGTTTGAAATGGATAATGCTTCATGTTCTATAATTATTGGAGGTGTTAAGTAATTTCTGCCTTGAATTTTTCAAATCTAATTGTCACAAAGGTAATTTCCACATGTATTACTATCACAGGCATAGTGTAAATTTGGATGCTACATATCAAAAATTATTTGAGTATAAACTAGCTGTCACATTTAGAAATGATAAAAAATAGGTTTAGCATATTTGAACACTTAATTATCACAGAGCCACAGCTTCTGAAGTTTGATTTGTCAGTTTGATTTGGTACACGGTGATGTACATGTTTGTATTTTATATACACACACACACAGGCAAAAGCTATACCACTTGAGCAAGTACAATACATTTTAGACTTCAGTAGGCAAGTCCACACTGAAAAGTAGTCTCATAAAAAATACTTGTAAAAGTGAGGCAATAACAGCCTTGTGATTAGTAGAACTTCATAAGCTTCCATAAACGGCTCTAATTCCACTGCACTCCTGCCTAGTACTCCCACTCACCTTGCAATCTTTGACTTCTCATAAGAAGAAACTTCCAGTCATGCTGAAGGATAGAACATTCTTGTAAAATGAACAAACATCTCCTGAAAACTAAGATCAGACTACCATCCGCATTTTCACTTGTAACATAAGCAAGGATTAAACCCAGGGTGCTAGAAGTGGAAGGCTAGCACAATAACTTGCTGTGTTACCTGTAAATATTAATGTAAAGATTGCTATGGTACTGTCTGTTTTTGATGTGACAGTGTTCCCCATACAGACAGTAGCAGGGTGGCTTGCTCTTTTAAAGGCTAGCATCCTGGGGCTAGCCAACCCTAGTTATTAAGCAGACGCATCTGAGCAGGGATCAGCTGATTCCCCTATAAAGAGCAGAAAGAAGGTGGACAGAGATCTCTCTCAGGGAGAATGGAGGCTTCTTGGAATGAGCAGACTACAGAAAAAAACACACCCTGGAATTTGAGGAGTGGAAAGAGGCAGGAAAGACCTGGAAGTGAACTGATAAGGGATGGACTTGAAGAGGGTTCTGAGAATTTTATTTTGAATGTATGTTCATTTAATAAACCAGGATCCAAGAAGGGCTGGGAAATGTTCAATAACTCTCAAAAAAAGTGTTTTGAAAGTTATTGAAGAAGTCCCTTGAAGGGGGAAACTGAGGCAGGAGGCCATTTGCAGTGTTTCTCTGAAGCCATGAGGGGATGTCCTGGAAGAGGCTGCCCTATGACACAGACAATTAAATACACCAATGAAATATTTACTCTTCTTTTTCTGAAGAAAAAATAGAAAACAGGGAGACTGAGATGGTATGATATGTACTAATACAAAGATACCAAATTTGGGAGTGAGTCAAATTCTGAATGTAATGTTCATACAGTATAGGAGGTCTGCCTTTAAGTGATCAGAATCGTGGATAAAGTAAGTGAAATTCTGCAGGGCATATTTTTCATACATTGTTTCACATGTAACTTTCACAGAGCATTGCTGCTTCATTGCCCCTAGGAACGGCAATATTTGTGGATATTGTTTGATTTATCGATATATTACCATCAAACCAGAATTAGAGGAGGCCAATGATACAGAATTTCAACATTAACCTTTAAAACATGAAAAGATAGGAAGGCACAGCCCCAATGGCAACAAATACCCAATTACAAAATGTATATCCAAATCCTTAAAAGTTTGCATCATTTCAATGGCATGTTCAGAAGCTAGTTGACTATCTGCATCTCAAACTATGATTTTAAGGAAGTTTTAAACTAGTTGGGAACAATAGCATATATTGTTATTTAAAAGTATGAGATCATTTCAAAATAATGTCAGTGGCACAAAAAATGTATCTATTTACTGTGCTCCTAAAAAGAATGATATTTTGTCAAAACTATTGCTATACTGTATAGATATTGAATAGTTCTATAAACTTGGATCATTGATGCAGCCACTTAAAGGGTGGATATTGGCTCTCCCTCTCCCAAAGTCTCTTGACTATTACCACCTGTTATGCAAAAGCACCACACTCACCTGACTGTGCAAAAGGAGTCCCTTTTGATTTTTAACAGCAACCAGCCCTGCCCATTTTCACATGCTCCAAACACATTGGTTCTAGTTCTCTCCTGGGGTGATGCCCACCAATTGGATTTTGCCTAATATCTTAGTTAACTACGGACATTCTAACTGTCAAACTGCTTTCAGGAGCATGATTCACTAGTGAGCTATCAATCCTGCCACTCCACAGCAAAGGAGCTCACCTAGCTTTCAAAGCTCATCTCCCTAAGGTTTGGTTTATTAACAAATTAGCAGCAGCATAAAAACTCAAACCTTCTACTCAGTCATGGTTGTTACTAGAATTCCTTTCTCAGGACTGCTCAGCTCACATCCTAGATCTTTTCTATCTCAGTCCCTAGATCTCTCCAATAAGACAGCAGGGCTACATTTTTTTTCTCCTCCATTTGGATGTCCTTCCATCCAGGCTTGCTACTGCAGTTAGGTGTTGCAAGGCCAATAATGACGACAATAGACTTCAGCTGCCATCTCCATGACAGGTCATTAACTTCTTCCAGTCCTAATCCAATGTTGGATTGGTCCACTCCACCACAGAGCATACAGACTGCCCTTCCCGTAAGAGAAACTAGGAATTTGGGCAGATAACTCGAGATAGCATCTTGCCAGGGGCGGCTCTAGACATTTCGCCGCCCCAAGCACGGCAGCATGCCATGGGGGACGCTCTGCCGATTGCCGGGAGGGCAGCAGGCGGCACTGGTGGATCTCCCACAGGTGTGGCTGCGGAGGGTCCACTGGTTCTGCGGTCCGCTGGTCCCGCGTGCCTGCAGGCGGTCCACCGGAGCCGCGGGACCACCAAAGCCACCTGCCACCCTCCTGGCGACCAGCAGAGTGCCCCCCCCGCAGCATTCCGCCCCACGCACATGCTTGTAGAGCTGGGGCCTGGAGCCACCCCTGCTTCTTGCCCACATTACCTCCATCCCCCACAAAGAAAGAGGAGCTACCTGTTACAACAGTGGGAGGGGAAGGTAGCCAGAAAAAACTGTCCTAAAAATCCTGAAGTGATCAGTTACCTCCTGAAACAATCCATAGCAAACAACCCATCCTCACCTACACATGAGCTCTCTCATTCGCTACTATGCTGTAGATGTTCTACTCCGACTGACTGATACTAGCCTCCACTTCCCCCTTGCTATGTGTTCAAACAAGTACTATTGTGCTTTCTCCCATGCTACATCTTCCTATAAATATTCACAGAGCTACCTCATTACCCACCTTCAAATTGCTCCTCAAAAATTCTCCTTTTCCATGATATCTACAAAAAAACCTAAACAGGTTGCTGGTGTGCTGAGGCCACTGTCAAGATGACCAATATTGTCTTATTGTTTGCTGTGACTCCCCCATCTGTCTGTATCCATTTGATGTCTTATACTTAGATTGTAACTCTTTGGACCCGTGACCATTACTTTGTTTTGTGTTTGTACAAGCAGCTAGGTCCTGGTCCATGACCAGGGCTGCTGGGTGCTCTAATAATAATTAATAAAGAGGAGTTTTAATGAAGGACAGCAGGATTTGGTTCATAGCCAATATAAAGTACTATAGGTAAGAATCTACAATTTTTAGCTTTATATAAAATGAATCTGTTGCTTTGTAGACCATAAAAATATTTTACAGCTTGAAATGTGACAATTTTAACCTAAGAACAAACATGAAATATAAAAAGCTTTGCTCAGACTCATTCTGCTACTTTTGCTCACTGTGAGAAGTACCTTACTCCCAGTTACTCAGGAGTATGGTATTACCCAAGGGTGACAGAATCTGGGTGATAGTGATGCAGTGGCTATACTGAACTTGTTGGTAGCTGTGCAGTATCTGTATCTGAAACATAGTACATTAAACTAGCTGCATTTAAAGTAACTTTTACCTGGGGGCCAAGCATGTTTATTTGATTCCAAGTAACAGACTTTTTTATCCATCATGCACATTTACAGAATGATTTAGATGTAAAAAAAACCTCTTGGCTTATCCTCTTCCATAGTAGTTATCCCTACAGTCTCTCCTTATTAGATAGACACCAAGCCTAGTGTTCCTAGTGAAAGTGATTCCACAACTTCTCTTGTAAGTTAAACCATTTCTCTGAACATTAAAAAACAGCTCATGAATTTGCAATTCAAACAATGGCTACTAGGGAGAGTGAAAAAATCCCGCTTTTCACTTTGTTACTTGCATTACAGCAGTTTGCATGATCTTACATCACAATCACAACACATACAACAGAGCATAATGCAATATGGCAGATAATGATTCAATATAACCTAAAGCAAGAAAAGTTATGAGTTTCATACATTAGAAAACTTTCACCCTGGAGACAGAAGCCAGGCTGGTCATTTTTAGTATACTCAGAGGGATTGTAAGGCAGTATAGTGCTTCTGTACTTTAAACTGATGTCACTAGCACACCAACACAGATGTGAAAAAAGGTGCGCTGTGTGTCACCTTTTATAGTTATTGGAATCTACAGCCACTTGGAATTGAGTATAAGGAGTTTGCACCAAAATGTGCATGCCATGGCCTTAAAGGAAATATTGGTCCATATGGGTCCGTAGGAGGCCCATATTATTTTCAACTCCTGGAACAATTACTGTGCAATACCTCCTCCATAACATATATCAAAGAATTAAAGAAAAATCTTTTGAAAAAAATTCACACCTTATCACACATAATATACACTTCAGTACTGTTCACATATTTCAAATAGTAGTGTAGATGTTGACTAATAGCAAGTTTCTTACTGCCTGATGGAATCAATGTAACAGTCAAAGGCATGGTGAATGTAAAGATGGTGAAAATGGGGAGAGAAGAAAAAGGTGTTTGAGCACATACAAGGATTTTGATTGCACCTAGCTGAGTGCTAGGGATCAATTTAACTCGCAAGGCCGACTTGCACAACATGAAACCCCACTGACTTCAAAGACTCCCATGGGACCCCACAGCATGAAAGTCCGAAGAATCTGGCTCAACGATTAAAGCTCCCGGTGGTATAATGAACTAATGAATTCCGACTACAAACATCATGGCAACAGAGAGAATCAAACCTCTCCCCAAGCACACAGACCTCTACCACTAGCATTAAAAGAAGTACTTCTTTACCTATGAGAAAGTAGCAAACTGTTACATGCACTACTAGGACCATTCATTAGGAGACCTGATCACATCACATGAGCTAAGCCAGTGTATTCTAGTGGCATTAGACCAGACTGTTACAATGGGATTACATGCTGTCTGGTAACATTTAACATAGGAATGAAGTGGTGATAAAGAGGGATTCCCCCTTGTAGGACAACAACATGCTGAGTGAGTAAGTAAGTTTTTTTTTAAAAATTAGAAATACTGCATTTCTGTGACACACTCCTACCATTTCCATTGTTATTTAGCCTTTTATCTTCAGCAATAAGTTTGTTGTCCCTTGTGTTGGCTATCTCCTAAACAGACAATCCTTAGCCCCCTTCAGATATCCTCTGTTCTACTGAGATATCAATTTCTGAAGCTGTTCCTATTTGAAAATAATTTCACAGAAAGTATGCATAGCTCAATATTTGTCATGGAGATCAGTTATTTAAAAAAAGTAAACTGGAGATCTAACCATTTTGACTATAGTGCCTGCTGTCAGAGAAATGAGGAACAGAGGTGGCATATCTCCAGTCCTCAGGATACGAGAGAGAGAGCACACATGCTAAATGAAAAGCCTGAAAGAATGTAAAACAAAACACAAAAACCCCTCTCAGCATCATCTCATTTATTTTGTGTGGGGTGAGGGAGAGGTGGTATTTTTAGATCCTCATTTTGGGGGTGTCCTACAAAAATAGAGTTTTTTTGTTTGTTATCTGTGTTTGCAAATAGATATAGATGCCCCAAACTTTACTGCATAGAGATAATGATATACATTGCCTCTAGCTGAACAGTACAAAGCCACTGTTTGCTTCATTTGAATTAGCAACTATTCAGTTACTCCATATGTCCATATGATTTCTGTGAAAGCTTTGAGGTCTTCATTTTTCTGTCAGAGACTCTCAAGATTAATTAATGTGTTTTTCTTTAGGAATAAAGAATAATTCCATATGCAGATTCATATGTTCCCCAATGGTTTATTCAAATTCATAATGCCAAGTACTGCATGGTATTTTGCTGCTAGTAAAATAGGAAGCAACACACTTCTTGTTATGACTTCTGAGTGACTGGCTTCAAACCTCTTCGCCCCCCTGCCAAACAAAAAAACCCCACAACTTTTCATCTCCAAGTGGCCTAATCTTTTTTAATAGTAACAGTATAAAAAAATTCTTACTTTTTAAAGGAAGAATGAATAAAAATGTGGTAAGAATGGTAATGTGAGTGCTCTGTGTACATACTAACGGAGGAAAACATCTAAAATCCCACTTAACAGGAGTCAACCCCATTTCACTCTAGCACAGAAAGTCACATTGCCAATATGGCCTGAACTGGGGTCATTTAAAGAAAAAAAAATCTTCAGAGTCCCAAGTGGAAGAACAGTTGTAAAAAAGAATGTTTTATGCCAAAAGTGATTTTATGGGTTTGCTCCAATTTGGAATGGGGGAGGGAGGAATTTAATGTGGTCAAGGACATTGTTATGCTATGGTCCATGTTTCATATGATTAAGGACAGCATAAAGGGCAATGTGACAGTAGTTCAGGACATATGCTTTTACAGAGCTAAGGATTGTGGTCCAAAATCTGCCCTGGCTCTCAGTGGAAACTCTTTTAGTAAGGGTATATAACAATTGCAGTTATTGCAAAGAAAAACACGTTTTGAAAGTGACTTTGAAAATGGATCTGTTCACTTTACTGAAAAAGTAGTTAACTATATTTTTTTTACTCCTGTTCACACAGTATTATAGGCTCAAAATAGTTACAAAACTAAGGAGAATAAATTTCTCTGCTCATGAATCATCAAAAGAATTTTTAACTATGTTCTAATTTCAGGGCCAATTTCTGCTGTAACTATATGTATTTGCATATTGCACAAATACCACAAACATACTTATGAAAATCAACTTGTCTGGATCCAAATGAACGCTCTGCTTACCTTGAGTGTATTACGAAATATAATTTGTGCTGAACAGATCAAAATATATGCAAAGAGAGTGTGAAACACAGTATTCTGTCAAAAAAAAAAAATCACATTTTACAGAACACACTTAAACCTGAATGACATGATCTGAAAATTTCCCCATAAAGCTGAATCCAACCTTCTAAGATAGTCAGACATTTAAAATGGTACTCTGTATAGTGCATTGAATAAACCCAACATGAGAAATACTACATTAAAATAGAAAAATAAAAATGATTTCCTGTTTAATAAGTGTTTTCAAGAAGTTCAGAATTTTTTGATTCTGCATTTCTGATCTCAATACCTGAAAGTAATAAAAAGTGCAGTAACAAATCTACCCATGACAGAGGTTAATTAGGAGCTCAAATGAGGAGCCAGTGAATGTTGTGCTATTCAGTTCAGAAAGTTTACTTCACTGAGCAAGTATGGGAACAATGCTTGACTGATGTACACTTTATCCAATAATCTGGCCAAAATATTTCAGATAATAAATTTGCCTAACTGTACCCAGTAACCAGTTTTTGATTCTTTGTTTTGGTTCTGCCAGCAAACTGAATAATCATAATGATATCAGAACAAAATCATCTGTCTGATTCAGGGGAGGGATTTGACTACACGTCTCCTATCACGCAGGTTCCTTAAGAACCAGGCCATAGAGTTGGTCTCATGCTCTTTTTGGCCCAAGGAATATTTAAGTATTTATACAAAGTGGTATCGCTTCAGCAAGAAAAACTGCAATCTACCCCAAAATAGCTTACAGTCCAGGCGTAAGGGCAATCACCAAAGTAGGGATTCAAATCTCAGTCTCCCATATCCCAAGCAAGTGACCTACCTAGTAGACTAAAGCTTGTATGGAGGAGAAAGAAAGAACAAACCAACACACACTTTTCTGAAGCTGGCCCTGAAAAACTTTTTCAAAGCCAAAACTCAACAGGTCCAATAGTTTTAGTTATAGCAAAACTGCATTTTTGTTGAATAAACTATTTTTTCTGAAAATTGCATCCAGTATTGTGTGCATAGGAAAATAAAGGGACATAAATGTTGCTATTTATGACATAAGTTAAATTACAGGTACACCTTTACCCCGATATAATGCGACCCGATATAACATGAATTCAGATATAACGTGGTAAAGCAGTGCTCCAAGGGTGAGGGGCGCTGTGCTCTCCGGTGGATCAAAGCAAATTCTATATAATGCGGTTTCACCTATAACGCGGTAATATTTTTTGGCTCCCAAGGACAGCGTTATATCAGGGTAGAGGTGTACTAACTTTTGGAATGGAAAACCTTAGAAATAACATATCTGTAGTTAGTCTGCCTGACTTAATGTGAAACACTGCACAGCAGTACAGTGAATGAACAAACAGATGGATGTCATGAGTGTTAAGAGAATCAACACATGTAGTTATGGACTTTTCAACTTGAACAAAAGCCATCCAGTATAAGCCAATAGGTGTCAGTTTGTACACTGACTCCATATTATGGAGCCATTTTTAATTATAAGTTTCAAAAGCTGAACATAATTTTGGTGCAATATGTAGCCAAAATTAATGGCTTCTAGTTGAAGCCAGTAAATCAAAGAAGGTAAGGACTTTGTGAGATTAACTTAGAAATAGTGAGATACGTTTCTTGCACTGAATAGACCAATTCTGAAAAGCATGGGTTCTATTACAAACACGTCCTGTTTTGATTAATATTCCTTCTACAAATCCTGAAGTCTGTATGCAGGAAGTCAGTGAAAACCCTTGTCTCACTGGGAGTTTACTTGAAAGAGAACTTCAGGATTTGGCCTATTATATACTTTAGCTAGAAACGTGGGTATGAAAAAACATATGCCTGCAATTTCCTCTGCTTTAAGTTCTACAGCACCTGAATTGTTAGAGCACATTTGGGCACATTTATATTTAAATTTGTTAGACTGAGTCACAATTTCTAAACATAGTCTCCATAGTCCTCTCTTCAGCTGAAAGAATTTGCTATAGAATAATGAATATGAATTATGCAGAAAAAATCTTTAAAGAAATTCTTCTTACATATTTTAAACCTGTTAGAAAGTTGAGTTTGGAAGTCCAAAGAGATTCATTTCTTTTCTATAAGGAAAATCATTGCAAAACTATAGAACAGAGTATGTCAGTATATTACTCTAGGCACAAACTTGTGCCATAGTTATTCTTTGATTTTTCCTGAAGGCCCTTATACTGTTCCCATTATACAAACTAAAAAAAATTATATATGTGTCTCATAAGTGACTTGAAGCTAAGTTAGTGCAAGAACCTAATGTTATCTGTCTAATAAAAACTTCATATGAAAATTTAAAAGGTCAGTTCAGCCATATAAAGATGTGGGAATGAATTCTGCTCTCAAATCCAAGGGGGCAAACTCCACTGAATTCAATGGACGTAGTATCTGGGAAATTGGCAGCAGAATTTGTCTGTGATTTTTAAGACTCCAGTTAGAAAAGAGTTAGCCTTTTAAATGGTTATATTAAACAAGAAATCATTTGAACTATCATTGCCTTCACTCTAGGTTCATAAACCCTCCCCATGTATGCTCTGAATTGGGGATGACAGGAAACCAAGCATATGACCCTGCAACCTATCCAAAATAGGCAGTATCCTGCATCCAGGTGTGGCTCCAGGCCCCAGCACGCCAAGCACGTGCTTGGGGCGGCATGTCATGGGGGGCGCTCTGCTGGTCACCTGCGGGAGGTCCACCAGAGCTGTCTGCTGCCCCCCGCGGCATGCTGCCATGCTTGGGGCAGCGAAATGTCTAGAGCCACCCTGCCTGTATCTACATAGACTTCAGTGGCGCCCTGTGCAGATGCAGGGATACATGTGTGGCTCAGCTTGCAATTACTGTCCAACTGTGTGTTAACCTTATCCATTATTCAGGAAAAGAAAACTTAATTCCCTTCCCAGCATGACAGGCCCCTGAGCATCCTCATCAGCTCTCCATATCCTTATGCACACTCAAGGGAGTACAAAGGGTAGCTCACTGTGAAGGAAGTGTAGATACCACAGAAATATAGCAATATGGATGAGGAAGGTCCTTGTGGCTTTCTGCACTCCTTTCTAAACCCAGGCAGACCATCACAATCTGCCTCCATATAACAAACTCCTATGGCAATTGGGGGAAAAAAGGAACTATTTATTTTTGTATGTATTTTTATTTTTTTCCAATATCAGTACAATGAAATACGTGAAGCAATTCTGTTTTCATTTCTTTTTTTCTGACTAAAAGGCTCCATTATAGTTTGAAGAGTGTTTTTAGAGGTAGTTTTAGTACACAGAGAAAAATGACACTTGCCTCCCAAAAGAATTGCAAGTAAAGAGAAGACTTTCCTCCTTTTTATATATGCACTTTTAAAGTCATACTGGCACTGGGACCTGAATCTACCTTAATCTGAAAGCACTTTGAGCTTTGCAGAAAAGTCAAGTTTACATTAACTTTGACAGAAGCTTTCATCCCAGCAGACTTTACTGCTTTTGTTCATGTTGAAATCTTTCAAATGGATTCCAATTTCTGGGTAATAAAAGAGAAATGGACTTTGAAAGAATTTTAATGTTATGGTATTTATTGGCTACAGTCTCACACAGGGTGTCTGAAAATTAGATTCATTAAGGTGTTTGTTTTGTCCTTTTTAAAAATTTCAATTGTATGCACTTGCAGGTATTGATATGTATGTTTGTGCAAGGCTGTCTCTCACACTCTTGACTGATTTACAACACATACAATAAGATTTAAATAGGATTAAGGAAAGCCGGACAACAAACAAACTTTCTCTATTTGATTAAGAATCCTTATCTTAAAAGCCTTCTGCATTGCATGTCAGTTATATGGCATTATTCTTGTGTATTTTAAAGCTGGCAAACTCAAAGGTAAGTCAAAGGGAAAGAGACATCTTTTCTGAGACTTAAATAATTAAGTGATAAATAAAAGACTACTTTATAATAATCTGCAGTATTTGCCTATGAAACTCACCAAATACAAAGTCTCATTGCTTAAAGAATACAGTACCTTCTAAGAGTTTCAGCATCTGTTTTTTATTGTATTCAGTGTGCACCAGGGGAACCTCTCTTATCCTTTCCATATATAGAAGAGGGGGAAGGAGAGATTGTAAGATTCAGCACATAAATATATATAAAAATTGTTGCCAAGAAAAAAAGAAAGGCTCAATTGTTTGGCATTCTGCTAATGTAGATTGGAAATTTGAGAATAAAGTATAGTTTATTTTGAAACAGGTCCACATCATTTGTGTCTGTGACTGCCTCTACAGCAGTAACACTACACTAGCCCTTGAAGAATTTTTTTGCTGCTTCAGATCACATGAAAAGGAAAATGCTAAAGTTTTTTTTTTCCTGTTAAATATGTAAAGCCAACCACAGTTCATTTACTGAGGTGAAGTGAAGACATTTATCATAAGCTGACCTACCAGAAAACATATATTCAAAACCAAAGGGCAGGTAACTATGCTGGATCACAGAATTTTACAACTATAAAAATAAGCATAGAAGAAAAAAGATAGGATTTACTGTAACTGAATATCTCTTATTAACAGACAGAGATAATAGGGTTCTAGAAGTGCATGCAAAAACTACCTAGCACAAAGGAATTTAGGGCTTGATTGTGTCCTCCTGGAGCTACCTGGAGAAAATCCTTTTGTGCCAGATTGGAGGAGTGGGAGGGAGGTTGATCACCTCTGTAGCACCAGCTCCATTAGGCCAAGACTCCACATCAAGACTGGAGTTCCATGTGTACAGAAGGGTGGAAACACAACCAAGGTAGGGGGAAAGCTATGCAATGAATAAGAAGTAAAATACCAGGTCCTTGATCTCCAGTAGATCTTCTCCCCAGTTCACTGTGGAACATATTGCTTCTTTCTCTCCATTGCAGAGGAGAGAAAGAAGCAGCTGTATAAAAGAGGAAATTCAAACATGTATCTGCAAAAAAACCAAACTAAACAAGGAAACTGTCAAACGTCATTAATTCCACATCTATTCATTTGTATAATTAATAATCTGGCTAAACTATATTAACAGAGGGTTAAAAAGGAGACTATAATTACACAATCAGGAAATTTTAGGCCCCAGAAATGTATGGTGATCTATATAAGATGAACCCCGCATTCACAAAGAGCCCTATTGAAATCAGCTTTTTTTTTTTTTTTTTTTAACTGCATAGTCAGTGCAGTCTGAATCTCCTTCAACATTTGGAAACATTTAGTCTCCACTGAGCATGTGCAGAAGTTTAACATAGCATTGGTAAGTCATTGATAATCTTATTTGCATAGTCAAACCCATAATAGTAACTTGATACTTATCACAGCTGATATAATGAAAAATAACTTAAAATAATTGGTTCTTTTAATTGACATTTGATTTTAACTTAGCCTATTCTACTCTTTGGATAAAAATACATCACACACTATAATGCTCTGTCTTCATTTAACCCAAGGAATGTATTTATATACCAAGCAGCTCACAAAGAAACAAGCACAAATCTTAAACAAAATAAACAAAGGCTACAAAACTAAATGAAAAACATTTCAAAGGGGAGACAAAAGATGTTCTAACTATTTTAGATACGTGGCAAAAACATTTCTTGACAAATGTCATGCACTCCACTAGCTGCAGTTCTTGGTTAGGATGGATGAATAACTGAGCAGACAAATGAAAAATAAAAAACAAATATTCCCCCTCACTTCTGAAAAAAGGTATTGAAACAAATACTAAAATACCACCAATAAAAACACACCCAAAACCTAACAAATGTTAACTAGAAAAGATTAAATATTTAATGAATACAAATCTAAGTTAAGCATGGTGACATTAATGGAGCAGCACGATTAGTCACAATAAATGAACATCTGATGGAAATTCTTGCTTATCACTCTAAGCAGGATGGTGAACGTGCAACTCCAGCTGGGTCTACTTTTCTCTCATTGTAGAGAGGATTTATATGCAGAACTCCTAAGAAAATATTAAGTACACACAAAGAGGTAATCTTATAAAATAAATGCTTAATAAGGGTCTAGATAGTGCATCTGTCATCACAGGGTACAGATTAATGCACCTCACTGACAGAGCAAGGTATTGGCAGCTGGTGGAACATGTTCCTTTTCCCATTTAGGGCAAAAAGATACAGAAAGGGGAGAAGAAGGTAGTTAGAATTCAAGGAAGGTCACTTGTTATTCTCCTATTGGATGATGCTGCTTCACATATTTTAGGAAGTCTTGGAGCCCCTCCAAGTTCCTTGATCGGGTACCATCTCCCTCTGCTGCCCCATTTAAGATTCCACTGCCTGGAAACAAAGCTGTTCAAAACTTCTGCTTTTTTTTTAAATGGAAAACTTTTTTTTTATGAAAGAAATATTTGTGGAAAGTGTTCATCTTCATTAAAAACATGAGGGTTTTCATAAATAGTGATTTTTTTGGCAAAAATACAAACTACATTTGGCAAAATTCAGGCAGCTGTAATGGCAAGTCCTCACATCCTCAGCCATAGGAGAGTGAGAGAGATCTCTGGAAGCAGTCCTAACCAGCAAAGGAGGGGGAGAGTTGGACTTCTTTCTCCACTTTAAGGAGAGGAGTCAGGCTCTCTTATTCTACTATCTGGAGGCAATTTCTCTGAAGGTGATATGGTTTATATATGAGGGACATTGTTGATCTTGTTTAATCTGCATGTATTATTCATTGATCTCAAGGAGGTTTATGACTATATACCAAGAGAAGTCATCTGGTGGCATATGAGAATGTAACAGATACCTGAAGACTATATCAAACTCATCCCAGACATGTACAGGGTGGTGTTACCACTGGTAGAAGGCCATCTGAAGAAAGTGACAAGTTTCTAGTCAGAGTCACAGTACATAAAGGCTTGAAACTAAAACCCTTTTTGTTCATATTGGTACTTGATGCTTTTCACCTAGAGAATGGCACCCCAGTGAATGCTTTTTGCAGATGAGGTAATGCTCATGAGGAAGAGCAAAAAAGAAGTGAAAGAGCATTGAGAGATGGGAGTGCATACTTGAAAGTGTCATGAAAAATCAGCAGAAATAAAACAGAGTATATGGACTGTAGATTTGATGATATCTTGCAGGAAGACAACGAGATTGTATGTCTAGGAAGCCAGTCATTATCAAAGATGATGAAGTTCAAGACCTGCATTTAATAGTATAGAAGTCAACGATAAACTTATAAGAAGAAAGGCATGGACTAAACGGAGAAAAGTAAGCAGAGTGATCTGCGATAGGAGATTGCCTATCAAACTGAAAAGTAAGATCTACAAGACAGTAGTTAGACCTACACTTGTGTGATTCTGCATGCTGAGCATTGAGGAAGAGATAGGAGCAGATCTCGAATACAGTGGAAATGAAAATGTTAAGCAGGATGCTTGGAGATACAATGATGGATCAAGTTAGTAATGAAGGAATTAGGGGAAGTGTGAAGATGTAAATTGTAGTGAAACAGAGTAAATCTGTTGGTGGTTTGAGCATGTGAAAAGAAGATCAGAAGAATATATAGGAAATAGGCTGGTAAGCAGAGAAGTGGAGGGTAAGAGAAGGGTTGGAAGACCTGAAACTAGATGGATGTCAAACAAAAGTATTTGATTAGCTGTGTAGTTTGAGAAACAGCTTAAAACAGACTGGAATGTAGAAGAAGAACTCAGAGATCCAATCCCATATAGATAGAAGTACAGCTAGAAAACAACAAAGACTATGGTTCTGATCAGGTCATGGAGGAACTCTTTACATCACAAAACGCAAATGTGAACTCTTATTATGTTTAGGTGTGTTATACCCCTATCAATAAATTATTCTTTCTAAAGGGATTGCTTCAGTAGTTTCTTTGCTATCAAGATTAGCATGCAATTTGAAGAACAGTTACAAGAACAATCTAGTTTTTGTTCACTGGTCTTTGGCAAAGTTATGGTTGCCTCAAAAAATAAGAGTATTTCCCCCTGTATCTCCAGCTTTGTTTATTCAGTTTCTCAGTATTCCTCAGAAAGGAACTTCACGGGTATAGAAGTCTTAAAGCTCCTCAGTTACACTTTCTACCTTTTATGTCTGGGCAGAACTGAGACATCCCTCTCTCTCATTCCTCTCTGCTGCTTGCTTTCTTCCTGTTTCCATTTCCTTCTCCAGTATCTAAAATAAAGTCCTTTAAAGAGACAGTGACCTTCCAGAGCTATACTTTCTACCTGGTATTCATATTTCCAGTGACTGCACATTCCGGGCCAAGTCCTGGTACCTGGTCCCAAATCAATGGGTCTTTTCACCAATAAGGTAATTAAGACATACCAATTATATTTAAATGTAAACATTTGGGATGATTGGGATTAAGGAGAAATATCAAAATATTTATGGATGGAAGCATAGTACTTAATCCTACAAACAAACAATTTCTTCTAGTGGTAATGTTTACTATCAAGACTGAGTAGAAGGGATAGTAAGGGAGAGTAGAAGAGATATATATCTCCATACATAATCCATATATTCATGTAATATATTATAGGTCTAGTGTGGATGAAGTGTGTTTGACATGAGTTGTGTGTTGACAACCGAAGCAAGAATTTGAGGTTTTAAGCAGTCAAGAGCTGTTTGTGAAAAATAACTTTGTTATGAGAAAGATGAAGAAATACCAGATAAGAAAAAAACATTGGGGAGAATGTACCTGTTGCAATATACCTGCTGCAGTTGTAAACAAGAACTGGGGAAAGAGGAACATCTTGGGCCTGGTAGTGTTTCTAAACACCTTGAGTTTTGGCAATTTGCCCAGAACTGTCTCTTTGAAATTGCCCAGACAACTGATGATGTGACGGAGTAGATAATATATGTTCGATACACTCACAATTGGAGTCGTCCGTGAATCCAGAGCCCTGTTTGGATTCAGACGTTGTAATTGTGGCTCCCCACATCTTCGGATAGGGCTGAATGTTGACTGGCCATCGTGACTTCAGTTCTGATCTTCAGACTCTGGTGTAGTATGCTTGGTATGAATGTGGAGTGAGTAGTTTATTTTGTAAGCAATAAAGAATATTTGTGGATTACATACCAACACTCTGCCCAGTATGTGCTTGCTCCCCTATCTCATAGGAAGACTCCTGCTGCGAGTCTAACGATTAGACTCATCTGCTGCCATCTGTAGGTGTCTTTTACCTTAGAAATGTATGAATCAAAGAGACTAGGATACAGAACAAGAATTAATAGAAACAAATAATTTAGGAAAAGTCATACAACATTGACAGACTTTTCTTAAATCACTAAAGACAAGAAAATTTAAAAGATTGATAACCCTCAGTATATCACATTTTCTCTCTACCTTCCTCAATTAATCTATCTATATTGTTAGTAGAGGCAGTATCATTTATGACATTCTCTTGCTCTTAGCAACAAGTCATCCTTGGGATTTTCTTTGGTGACTAAAGAGTAATATCAGGTCTTGCTACACAGGTATAAAGCATAATTTTAAAACTCATTAAAAGTGTAGCAGGTGTTCACATCCACTATGAAAAAAGACATTTCATATGACTGAGCAGTCAATAATTTAAAAGCCTAATTTATATTGTATGAACTTTTTCTTGGCAAACATTTCTCAGTAGACATCATTGAAATTTTAGAGTAGGCCAAACCTGAAACTCAACAAACCCTATAGCCTGCAAACACATATGTTTGTGCTTAACTTTAAGTGCCTGAGTAACCCATTGACTTCAATGAGGCTACTTCATGCATAAAGTTAAGCAAAAATGTAACTGTTTGAAGAACGGGATATTTGGCTGAATATTCTTTGCTGGAAAAACATCAAAGTAATGCATACTAGAGTATGGTGCCGAGCCCCAGAACACACAATGAGTCAGCGCCTTTGGTATTAACTACTTATGCTAAACAATTTATTCCACCTTGTTTTTAGCTGTGACACTGAATACATTTTCCTGAAGAAAAACTCGGGGTAAGCTTGAAAGCTTGTGTCTTTCACCAAGAGAAGTTGGCCCAGTAAAAGATATTACCTCATCTACCTTTCTCTCTAATATCACAGAGAGACCAACACAGCTACACTTCCACCTTATGCAGAGAGACAACTATATTTAGGAACAACATTTCCCCCAGACAATTAATTTATTACTACCACTTCTAAATATGTCAAATAATCCCTGTTTCAAGATAACTGCACTTATGTCCCAGTCAGGTCTCAGAACCCCAGACAGCACCTGTCTTCAGGCAGTGACTCTTGTCCCACTCCCTCCTGACCATTTTTTTAAAGGCTGCACAACCCCCTGCTATATACTGTGATGTGGCCAGCAAGCCAGTGCCTGTGTGTTGCTTTCTCTAAGGGCTTTGAATAGTGCATTGCCAAAAGTTACAAGTGACCTCACAGGTCTCTCAACAGTACATTTAATCATGAAGATAAAAGCATTTGAGAAAACAAAACAAAAACAATAATAAACAGATGTAAAACACACTTAATATACCTGGAATCACTCATCTTCCTTATGGAGTCCTAGCTGGCCAGGGCCTGTTCTAACCCTTACGTAAGAGTTGGGGATCCCTGGGACAGACAGTCCAGTTTGCTGAATCAAAATGCATGCCTTGTCAGTTTAAACTCAGCTTTTTTACACCAAAAGCACTTTCTTTGTCCTTTGGTGGTCTCTGTAAAGCCCTGTTTGAATCGGTATATGCAAGCCATTCAGGGAAGTGGTACCTTTTTGGAGTTTATCATTGCAGCTACTAGCCTTAATCATCCCTCACTGGTTTAGTTCTTGTAGGAGCTGCGATAACCCTTCCTACATGAAGTAGAACACAATCATACATAAATGATTAATTTAATACAATGGTTGCAATATATGTTACACCCAGTACTAATGGTTACTAGCTTCACTTGCAGGTTCATATTATTTTACAAGGACTAGCATAACAATGTTTATAATCAAACATAGAATGAGGGGAAAAACAACACTCTAACCTATGGCTCTAGAAGTGCTGTTTAGCCGTGTCAGGATTCATGTCTGTATATAGGGATTCATGGATAATTCAGAAGGATACTTGGACTCCCAGAGCTGTCTATTTGACATCTAAAAATAATTACTAGAACAGAACAATATAGACCAGCCTTTATATATTTTGTTTTACTTCTGTTGTGAGGGTTAAAATCCCTAAAGATTCTTCAAATACACACAACAGAAAAGCACCTGTTTCAGCTCCACAACCACCTGTTACATATTCTGAACAACTATTTGAAAGAATAAATGGATGAATATATCTTTGTCTGTAGTCCTATTAAAGGATTCTTCCCAATTTTGAATTCCTAAAGACAGACATCTAAATTCCTAATAAAGTACCTAAATAAAAGTGGCCTGAATTTCAGCCATCCTGTGGAGCAGAAGTTAAATGCACAAAGGAATTTAGGTTTAGGGATGCTGAGTATTGAAATGCCTTACCCAGTGCTATCCTTAGCCCCAAATTAGATACCCAGACTCCCTATACAATGCACAGAAAGAGTTAGACACCTAAGCAAGAAATTCACAGAAGCCAGCAAGCTCAGTGGGGATCCACCTAAGCTAGCCAGTAAGAAAGGCCAAGGACAGGGGTGACAACTAAGCCTTTGAAAGGCACCTTAGTCTGGGTTGAAGAAAGGCAGATTAGTCCTTTCTCTCAAAAAAATAAAAATGAGAAAGGGTACAAGCACCCTGCCTCATTATAGTCAATAGCCCAGAGCACTTATCTGAGCTGCGGGATACCTATTTTCAAATTCTCTCTGATGGATTTGGAGCAAAAACTTGAACTTGTCTCCCTCACCCCTGGTGAGTGCTCTAACCCCTGGGCTATTGGGTAATCTGGAGTGGGTTTCTCTCAGTCACCACTACTGAACATGTTCTAAGTAGAAGTGCTTAGCACTTGTGCTCACGTCCAAACCTCAGCATAGTTCTCAACTAGGCATTGCCATGCCTTTCTGGTAGGTTTGAGAATACTGCTGGTGTTTGGGAGTGAGCCCTGGTGCTAAGCAGCTTGGCAGTGTCAGGACTTAGGGCTGCTGTACACTGGGAATTAACTTCTCTCAGAAGTGTGAAAAATCTACACCCCTGAGAGATGTAGCTATGGTGCCAATAACCACAGTTGTAGACAGTGCTAGATTGCCTCTCGAAGAAGTGCATTACCCACCCCAATTGGAGAACCCCTCCAATCAGTGTAGGTAGTGTCTACACTGAAGCACTATAGTGGCGCAGCTGCAGCAGTAGCAGTTAAAGTGTAGACATGTCCTTTGGCAGTTTGGGAATGCCAACTGGCAGAAATTTTGATGTCTACAGCTTTAGACAGCAGCTTAGTGGAGTTTGGAGGATCCCAGGTATGCCTAGATGGTGGTCTTAAGTACCTAAGTCTCTTTGTGAATCTCACCAAGGGTGCTTAGCACCTTTATAAAACAGAACTTTACTTAAGCGGAGATTTAGGTGTCTTACTTTAGGCATCCACATTAAATTTAAACATAAAACCTGTGGCTACAATTTTCTAATGTCTTTATTTCTCATCATTCCTGTAAAAATTAACTAACCTCAAGTAATTGCAAGATAGATCTTTGATGTTGTGGAAGTAGAGCAAGAACTGAAAGGGATTTGAAGGGGATTTCAATGTGAACAGTCTCTTTTGTGAGCAAGAGTTAGGCTAGCTGTTATTCTAATAACGCAAGATTTGTAGAAGCGAGGATTGTGTGAGGTGAATGGGAAAGAACTGTGTGAGAAGTTGTTGCGACCTTGTGTTAGATATGGAATGTAGACTAGTCTAAATAGAATTGAGAAAAAAAGAAGATATCAAGATAACTTATGTATAAACAAAATGCAGCTGTTTATTATTGTATGTAACAAAAGGTATAAATGCTGGCTGTAACTGTTTACCTGTAGAGAGACCTGCCTAGGAGGGGGAAACCCTGTGTCCTAATGCATTCTCTCCCTCTATGCAATTGCTTGAGAATAAAGTATCTGACTTTGCCGCATCCAACCAGAGAGTGAGAACTATGTTTTTCTCCAACAATTTGCAGGCTCGTCCGGGATGGCAATGCCTACTGAGACAACAGCAGCTGCTGTGGATCATTCCCCTTTGAATCCCACGGCACCACAAGAGAGGTAGGAGACCCTGTCATAAACAGATAGTTAAGGGTTAATGTCTCTTTTACCTGTAAAGGGTTACAAGCAGTGAACCTGGATCACCTGACCAGAGGACCAATCAGAAGACAAGATACTTTCAAATCTCGGTGGAGGGAAGTCTTTGTGTGTTTTCTTTGTCTGTTCTCTCTGGATTCTGAGAGTAACTAGACGTACCTACAGGCTCTCTAATTTTCTATTCAAATAGTGAGTATAAATACAAAGGCGGTTTAGTCTTTTTGATTGTTTTCTTTATTTGCAAATGTGTATTTTGCTGGAATGATTTTAATGTGTATTTGTGCTGGGGGGAAGGCTCCTCTCTAGTGTCTATAAGCTGAAAGACCCTGTAACATTTACCATCTAAATTACAGAGACAACTTGTACTTTTTTTCCCTCTCTTTTTATTAAAAGTTTTCTTTCTAAGACCTGATTGATTTTTTCCCCTTGTTGAGGCTCAAAGGAATTGAGTCTGTACTCACCAGGGAATTGGTGGGAGACAGGGAGAGAGAAGGGAGAGGGGGAAGGTGGAATCCCTTTGTTTTAGATTCAGGGAGCTTGAATCTGTATTACCTCTTGGGGAGGGGGAAAGAGGCAGGGGCAAGGTGCACTCCTCTCTGTTTTTAGATTCAAGGAGTTTGAATCACAATGATCTTCCAGGGTAACCCATGGAGGGAAAGCTTGGGAGAGTCAACGGTGGAGGAAAGGGTTTACTTTCCTTATGTAAGATCCAGGGGGTCTGGGTCTTGGGGTCCTCTGAGAAGATTTTGGGGGGACCAGAGTTTACCAGGCACTGCAAGTCCTGGTTGGTGGCAGCACTACAAGATCTAAGCTGGTAATTAAGCTTAGGGTACCCCATCTTTTGGATGCTAAGGTTCAGAGTGGGGATTTATACCATGACAGACCCTTTGAAATCTCTATTGGGGTATCGAAGGAGGACTGTCCGTGGGGCCATGTGACCCTGCTGGGCTTAAGCCATCCAAACTTGTTGACTGTGCAGCAAGATCAGATGCAGAGTGGTACTGGGGAACTGGTTTGCCACCCCCAATAAGGTTAGTTTGATGTGGTAGCGAGGACTTAGTTTGCCACCCTCAATAAGGTAGTTGTATGCGGTACTGGGGACTATAGTTTGGCCGCCCCCAATAAGGTTAATGCACCATGTAGAGGGGTTGTGGTGACACCCTCAGGTTAAAAAAAGATAAAAGAGGAGAAAACCGCTGCATCGTAGTATTTAGAAATAGAGGCCTTGGGGAGTGTGTGTATTTGTACACCAGTGTGAATGAGAATCACTAGAAGATGCCCAGAGCATTCTGAGAAGCTGTTGGCTCGTGACCAGAAATATTCTAAAGCAAGCCCCGGTGACTCCCCATCTAGAGGATCGATAAAAGATCCGACCTACGGTGGGCTGCCTCTGCCTAGCATCGTCCGGCGAGGGAGCTACCTGGGTCTAGGAGTGTATGAACCCATCTTCCCTCCCATTTTCCTCAACGTGTGAGCCACTGATAGTCTGATCATCTCACTGGAAGCAATGAGAGTAAGCGGCGCTGTGTCTCTGAGACTAGCCGACACTCTTTGCTGAAGGGAGGTGTAGGAGGGTAATGGCCATCCTCGTTAACCTCTCCTGTTTGAGTGCCCTGTAGGGTGAGACCCTTAGTTTCTGAGTCACTAGCAGATAGGGTGTTCTCCCTGTGAGTGATTGGAAAATGGGTGGGAGACAGTCTAAGCATTCTCCCTCATCCCCTAAGGGTACCCCAGCATATTACATGTACATACATTATGGTCCTAGAACCTGCAGAAATTTAGAGAATTGGAATCTTTATACACGTGAAAATCCACCTCAACAATGCCCACTAGAAGGTACCTTCAATCTAGATAGGATTATACATCTCAGAGGAGCTTTTAATCTCCAAAAAAAAAAAAAAAGCCTCTGACACACAATAGGAGCAATTTGTCTGTTGAGGAAAGGAATGGCTTAATTTGAAATTCAGCTTGGCCCAGAGATAAAGAGAAAGTTACTCTTTGTTCAAGGTCAAGAATCAATGCAGACCATGCTAAGTACAAACTAAAACTGCTCTCAGCCCCAGCTGGCTGTGAAAAAATATAGACAGAGGCAAACCAAAGGCAATACAAGTTACAGGACTGAGGTTACATTTTCAAAGTTTAACTCTCCAGTGAGATCCAACAGTCTGCCTTTGAGACCCTGGAGCTGGTGTGGTTTGAGGACACTGAAAAAGCCACAGAGAGCTGGCCTGGGCTGGAATCTCAGTCTCAGGGTGTAAAAGAACAGCCCTCCCAAGAGCAGAAGCACGTTGGCAATTCTGGACAAGCTGTATACGGGATAATCTCCCATCCACATCTCCCCCTTCTCTGAATGTTACACACAGATGTGGCCAGTCTGGACATACGTGTGTGAGTATGAAAGTAGCTTAGAGCTTGGGGCATTAATGTTTTCCCCCCCCCCCCCCCCCCAAGTGATGTGGAAGCGTTCCCAACACTCTCCATTGTTGTTTTATTATTTTATTCATGAAGCTTTAAAATTCAGTCATATGGTGTGTTTTCTTTATCTTCCCCCAACAATCCTGCGGTGTCAGTCTGATCACCTGACACGAGGGATAGATTGGTAACAGAAATTTGTCACAGTTTGGTTGGCAATTGAGAAAGGGGGAAGCCCTGCAGAATGCACACCATCTATTTTTTGCCCTTATTATTTTATGTTTGCTTTGCTTGGTACTGTTGGTGTTATATGTTGAGGATTGCATGATTAAAGGTGTGCCCACTCTCAGTTGCAGTAAGTCTGAGAACCAGAAAGAGGTTTAGTATTCTTCTCTCCACCCCGGTTGACAGGGAAGGGTGGCAGGTGGATCTACCCCCTGTTGTAGCAGGACTGGTCAATAGAGAAGTTGGAGAAAAGAGGAAGAGATGTGTACTTGATAACTAGAACTGAGCAATTAAGAGCACAGATCATGAACCAGGCAGCAATTCAAACCTACGCCTAGGGCAAGTTGCAAGGCTTGAGACAGGACTTCCAGGCAGAAAAGGAAGCACTGGCTAAGCAAGTACCGGTCCTTCAGAGACTTGTCAAAATTTAACCATTTGTGCTCAGCATATGCTGTAACAGCAGTGTGTTGGCCACAAGAGGAAACTGAATAGTTAAATGCCAATGGGCCATGCGTTTTTGCCCAGGTGGCAAGCTGCACGGGGGAGGACTCGGGTAGCCTTGTGAGCAAGAATGTTTAAGGGAAGGGACCAGGAAGGGTGGGGGCTAGTTGAGAAGCCCTCTCTCCTAGCTAAGTTGCTAGAGGGAATAAGCTGGTGCCCATGGAAGGGATGGTTCAGCAAGGAAAGCAGGATTAGGCCCAAGTGGGCAGGCAACAGATAGAGAGATTGGAAAACAGGTTGGAAACTTTGAGGGCATAGTGGAAGGAAAGTGTAAACAGGTTGGGACTCACCACCCGTGGTGCCTCCTGCTGGTGACAGCTCAATTCCAGTGGCGCACCCCCTCCTGGTGATGTCCTGTCCATTGTTCTGCCCTCTGCTGTTGTTGCTGGACCCACATTGCTCCCTGCTTAGCGGCATCCTCTTCGAGGCCACTGCCCTCTGGCAGTGTCCCTTAGTTCATCTGGACCTCCTTCTGGGGATCAGTGATCAGCAGTCCTCCACTCCAGCCACCATGTGTGACCACGCACCTCAAAGTCTAGTCCCTCTTGTCAGGGATCAGGCATAGTCTATAATGGCCACTCCTTATGGCTAATGGCTGGGTGTACTGCAAGGAGGGGACCCAGGCCTGCCCTCTACTCTGGGTCCCAGCCCAGGGACCTTCTGGCATCAGCCTCTCTGTCCTCTTTCTTTCCCCTCTTCTGTCTGTTCCCTTGGGCCATTTCCCCTACAGCCCTTTGCACCCACTAGGCCCTTCCCTTCAGGGCCTGCAGCCTCGCGGCTATGGGCTAGAGCCTTCCCTGAGCCTCCTTCAAGCCTCCCTGAGCCTGCCCAGCACTGCACAGTCCATGGTGCTAGTCTCCCCCTTGGAAGCTGACCTTCCCCTGTCAAAGGCCTGGGGCAGACTGACCGCTCCTGCTCTGGGCAGCCTTTATATATATATGGGTGAGCCTGGCCCTGATTGGTTCCCTCCAATCTGGGCCCTGATTGGCTTCCCATAAGCCCTTTTCTGATTGGATCCTGGGCTGCACAGGCTCCCTGGTCTGCCACAGCCCATCCTTCCAGGCAGTGGGGCAGTCCGCCCCACTACAAAAGGAATAAGTAGTAATGAAGATGGAGATTTCAAATCTCCAGGACAATATTTGAAATGGTGATTTGAGTTGATAAAAAGTGGTCTTGGGAGACAGGCAAGTGATTTAAGGAAAGAGTGAGAAGTTAACTCTACAGTTGCTGGAGGGAACAGCAGTTGAACTTTGTAAAAATGCTAAAGAGGAAAGTTCTTGCTGTCTTTGTTTGTAAATAAATCCAGGCAAAGAAATTATTTGATTGCAATCACTTGGTTATGAACAATTTAGTCGAATTAGCTAAAGAAATGTATACAGTGCTATGTAATTAAAACCCTATTAGGCTCTAAGGGGCTACAATAAGTAGTGTTTTCTTTCAGATCACTGTGTGTTTGAAAGCAGGGGTTAAAAGAAAAGGCAATCAAAATTCTGGTAAAGTTAATTGTGTCCCTTTTTAATTAAGAATCTTTAAGCTGTGGATAGCTTTGTATTAATGCAAATTATCTAATTGATAAGGTAGAAGCCACTGAAACCTGGGCTTCCTATGAAACAAATACAAGAAAATATGGGGTAATTCCTCTGTTTTGCCTGAAATCAACACGGGTATTTGTATATTTTAAGCAATGACTGACTGCCCAGAAGGGGTAGACCTCTGTTTTTTTTGTTTTTTGTTTTTGTCATTCAAAGAATCAGAGAAAACTGATGCCAGCTGAGCAGCATTCAACGTACCATGCATTTACAGGCACAATAGGAATTATGTTCTGTGTTCTCTGTCCTCTCTTGTGATGTTTGTCTCGTAGCCAGAATTGTTGTGTTTAATATTTTCATAGGACAGTCTAGTTTAAAATCAAACAGAAGGGTTAAATCAAAATGCAGATACTTGTTTTATTCAACTTGAAATACAAAGTGTTTGGATAAATCAGGAAAATGTAATATACTAAAGTCTAATATATTTGCTTAAGTAAGAAACAGAAACTTCATTGGCCAGATCTTTTAATTGAAAAATTGTTGTTAAAACTTTGCACACCAACAGTCTTTGGAAGCAAAGACATGAAAGGTTAACCCATTCCCCATATTGCACATGGGATCCTTTTGGCTACCTCAGATTTCTAGCCAGAGGGCTGGGGAGGGAGGGAAGTTATTGGACACCAGAAGTTGTACTGAGTGGATTCCTCAAAAGTGGGTATGCTTGTCCTGGCTTGTTGCTCCAAAGCTCTGTAATAAAGTTATTTTACTGGAAGGGTATATGTGGCATACATTGAATAATAAGACTAATGTGTATGTGTTCATTGTTGGGAAAAGGTATATGAGTGAAGAGTGGAAGTTTCCTTTGTAGGTTAAAAGAAGCCAAGAAGGGGAGAAGGAAAAAGAACAGAACGAATTCACTGGAAAAAAAAATTAGCTAGCAAGCTCAGTCCAAAAATAAGACACTGGCCCCATTCAAGGACACTGCTCACAGCTAAGGCTTGGCTGATAACCGAGAACAGGGGGTGGGGCTTGAATGTGCTTAAGCAGCTATGAGATCTGCAAAATACTGCCAGGCATTAATGAAATGTGTTAAGTTCTTTTCTCACAGGTAAAGAAGAGCTACCCAAAGACCCTAGCAGCTCTTCCACTCCTTGGAACCAGGAGACTGGATCTATGTAAAGGTCCATCAGTGAAAGCCTGCTCTGGCTCCACACTGGAAGGGCCCTTTCCAAGTCCTGTTAACCACCAACACTGCCGTAAAGTGCCAAGGACAACCTGCCTGGATCCATGCTTCTCACTGCAAAAAGACCCCTCCACCTCGGCAGGGTTGGCTCTGTTTTTTTGCCGCCTCAAGCCAAAAAAAAAAACAAACAAACCTGTGGGGCGGCTGGAGTTGTGAAGCAGAAAAAAAAAAACCTGCAGGATGGCTGGAGCCAGGATGCAAACGTTTAGCTAGCAGGACTCCCTGTGCTGCAGATGCGCCCCGGGCAGTGGAGTGCACACCCTGGCTAGCAGGGAGGAGGGGGAGGGAGCGGGGGGGAGGGAGAGAGAAGGGGAAAGCCAGGGCTTCCTTCAGCCAGGGTGCTCACCACTCGGCCCCTCCTGCCATGCTGCCTGCCAGGAGGGCTCTGCACTGCTCCGGTCAGCCGAGAGGGAAGGATGCAGGCTGCCAGGATTGTGGCAGACCTGTCACCGGCTGCGGCAGACAGAGCACGCAGCCAGTTCCCAGCAGAGTGTTCCCCTCCTCTACGCCACCACCCGCTACAGGGCAGCCAGAGCGGCAAACAAAAAAAAAAAATGCCGCCCCTTAGAATGTGCCGCCCCAAGCACGAGCTTGCTTGGCTGGTGTCTGGAGCCAGCCCTGCACCTCGGGAGGATTCTCCTACTGATGATTAGCCTATTTCTCCTCCTAGCTCTGCGTGCCTTCTGGACAGCAGGGAAAAAGGACAAGATGAAGTGCTAGTAACTTCTCCCTTGTCCACTGACAGACCTACTGTGCCTTCAGATTTTTCCAGAAGAAGCAAAACCATTACAGGGAGATGTGCTGGTAACCTCTCCCCTATATGATGCTGAATCAGGACTGTTTCAGGAAAAGGGAAGAAGGAACACTCGCTCCATTGCAACCACCAAAGTCCAGGGATTCCTGACTACAAAAGACATTAAGAACTGACCCTGGTGAAGAAACAAAGAATTATACACTGGCAGGAAGAAATTTGTGGGACTCATGCTTGGGAATGTGGTATTTCAAGCTAATGATAGCTGTGTGTATGTTAAAACCACCATGTTGTGAGATGTACATTTTAATCTCACTACTGCTGTAAGCAATCATATTATTTACTGGCCCGCAGACAGAATTTTACAAGCAGCCCTTAGGTTCCAGATACCCTTTAATTGGACTAGTTTAGTACCTGATCGGTTTCAAGATTTGCTTTCATTGTTACCAGAAGTTCAAAGAATTTCTGAAGTACAAGGGCAAATTCACATGCTTCAAGTTGAAAAGAATGCCTTTCATACAGCTTATAGAATGTCTGCTTTATGAACTAAGTATGATGTATCATGCTTTGTGACTAAAACTGTACAACAACCCCATCATATGATTATCATGGGAATGTTACTGCTTGTATTGTTGTTATTTAGTTTAGGATTATGTTAGTGTTGTAAAGGATGTGATAATAGTAACACCTTTCATGTCCAGGCTAATCATGCATTGTCATTGCATCCAATCAAAACCCCTAAGGTTGAAGCATTTAATGTAGAATCTGAAATCCAAGGCTTAATGCAAATGGGGGTTTAAAGATGTTAGTTGTACTAGAAGTACAAAAGGGGGCATTGTGGAAGTAGAGCAAGAACTGACAGGGATTTGAAGGGGATTTCAATGTGAATAGTCTCTTCTGTGAGCAAGAGTTAGGCTAGCTATTATTCTAATAACGCAAGATTTGTAGAAGCAAGGATTGTGTGAGGTGAATGAGAAAGAACTGTATGAGAAGTTGTTGCGACCTTGTGTTAGATATGGAATGTAGACTGTAGTCTAAATAGAAGTGAGAAAAATAAGATATCAAGATGAGTTATGTATAAACAAAATGCAGCTGTTGCTTATTATTGTATGTAACAGAAGGTATAAATGCTTGCTGTAACTTTTTACCTGTAGAGAGACCTGCCTAGGAGGGGGAAACCCTGTGTCCTAGTGCATTCTCTCCCTCTATGCAATTGCTTGAGAATAAAGTATCTGACTTTGCTGCACTCAACCAGAAAGTGAGAACTATGTTTTTCTCCGACAATGTTGTTCCTTAAGATAATAAATTAAGTTTAGGTTATTTCCGATTTGTGATTGTGATTCACAAAGCAGCCACCCAACTTCTTCCCCTTTCAGAGAGCAGAGATGGAAGTTAATCAACTCTTGTTCAGTCCAAGTAACCTATCTGGTAATCAAGGCTTAGGAAAAAAATATTAATGGTGATATCTGCAGTGCCTCCCCCGACATCTCAGCAAGTGACTACAATTTCAGTAGATTTTTAAACCAAATGATGACATTTTGAATTTGACATTTAGCACCTGTGGAACCCAACCAATCAAGACTCAAAAGCAGTGGCAGATTAGCCAGTAGGACAATGGGGCTCATGCCCAGGGCCCTGGCCAATTGGGGGCCCCTAGAAAAATGGGTGCCCCCATGCCCCAATCCACTCTTCCTGCCCGGCCTTCCTGTGGCACAGTGGAGCAGGGTGACTTCAGGTAGAAGGGGTGGGGAGGGGCCCCCACTTACTTTGACCCAGGTCCCCACAAAAGCCTAATCTACCTCTGCTCAAAAGTATACATTTTACAAAAAATAAACAAATCCTAGAGTTCATACATATAGTACATGCTAGCTCATTCTGCAGAGCTGCACATTTTTCAGAACATTTAGTGCTGCCACAATGTTATGAATATTGAAACAGATCTTAAAGAGATGAAAGCAACCAGTTTAAGAGTCTAGGTTTCTTTGCCCTGAAGATAAAGGAGCCTATTCTCATGGATAACTATGAAGTCATGATAAAAGGAATTACACAAATCTCTTCAGAAGAAAATGCACGCTAACTGCCAAGTTACGCATCCTTTGAGGCTCAGCAGTGCAGAAGAGGGAAGCCATCTAAACATTGATGCTAGGGGACATTAAGACTACATGTGAGCAAGCACTTACTATGTCTCAGTCATTCAAACACATGGAGGGCGGAAGCATGGTATAAGCCATGCCTCACCTAGAATGTCTTCTCTGTACAAAATCCTAGCCAACATTTCCCCAAGTGCCCTGGAGTGCTTAGAACCAAATCTTGTCTACCTCCTGTACAGGAACGGAAGGTGTTGTGAAAGATATGTCTATGCCTTGTCCTGCTTCTATCACACCCTGGCAGAAGCAACTTTATTTAGCATAGATATGCAAGACACAAATCAAAGAAAGGATGTTCCAGGAGTCAGGATACTTGCAGGGGACTCCGGAGACCTGGGTTCGAGTACCTGTTCCATCACAGACTTTCTGTGAGAAAATGGGCAAGTTCTTCAGTCTCTTTGTGCCTCCCTGTTTGTAAATGGGGCCAATAGTACTTCCCTACCTCACAAACTTATTGTGAGGATAAATACTTCAGACTGTAAAAGTGCTCAAATGTGACAGGAACAGGGCCATATAAATACTATAGACAGAAGTACAAACCTGAGATAACATTTTCTATTACACTGGAATCAAAGAAGGAAAAGAGTAGGCAGAGTTAAGAACAAAACAATGCCATTCCCAGATATTATGCCACTACTATCCTTGCATCATTTTCTCAATAATGCATATAAGAACTAAGAAAGTCAACCAAGTATGAAATATCCATGAGCTTTGTAGTGTGCAAGATCCAGAAGGCTAACTATTGCAGCTCCTGACTCTGTGGTAGGTTGACATATTCAGGGACAATCTAGAATTACTGAAGACATTTTAATTACTATTTAACTATAATACATAATATGGGACAAAGATTATTGGTGCATAGTCAAACATTTGCAACTTAAATATACTCAAAAGAAAAAAAAATTACCCTACTATTAAGTAAACAGACAAAATATCATATAGTTCAGAAGTTCAGTAACACGATGTATACGGAGCTTTTGAATTTAGTCCATTGCCAAATTCAGCGCAGCTAAGTTAGAAGTAATAATCATTTTTATGGTGTATATCTGAATACCTTATAATCATCTCTGTGAAAACCATTTAGTGTAGTCACACTGAAGTACCAATATATCAATATCATAGGAAAATATTGTTACAAATGGAATATTTGTTGGCAGTCTCAGCAGCTGAGTGAAATAATCAAACAAGCACAATTTATCCTGTCATTCACTTATAAGAATGTTCCTTTCAGATCAGGATTGAGGCACATTGACAGGGCACTTGAGAGAGGAGAATGAAACTTACATTGCCATTGTTTATGATGTGTCTGCTCTGCAGATAGAGAACTTGAGTCTCTAGGACAGGGATAGGCAACCTATGGCACGAGTGCAGAAGGCGGCACGTGAGCTGATTTTCAGTGGCACTCACACTGCGTGGGTCCTGGTCACCAGTTCAGGGGGCTCTGCATTTTATTTTAATTTTAATTGAAGTTTCTTAAACACTTTTAAAGCCTTATTTACTTTACATACAACAATAGTTTAGTTATATATTATAGACTTATAGAAAGAGACCTTCTGAAAAAGCTAAAATGTATTACCGGCATGCGAAACCTTAAATTAGAGTGAATAAATGAAGACTCGGCACACCACTTCTGAAAGGTTGCCAACCCCTGCTCTAGGACAACTCTCAGTCCAGTGCCTTTCACTTGCTTAGACAAAGGACATAATTATTGTCTAAAGCAAACATTGTAAGGTGAATGATTTCAACATCTTGCACTCAACTTTTAAAACTTTGATTTTTATTTTTTTTTTTGGTTTAAAAAAATCAAGCTAAATCCAATAAAGTCAGCCAGACCAAAATAAATAAATAAATAAATAAATATCATCTGTTCTTGGAGAGAAAAGAAAAATGATTTCCTCCTCATATTTTGCATCTGGCCAGATACAAAAATATTCTTTCAGACCAAGCTGTGTTGGTTTCCACAAGTCCATTGTTTCATTGTAGCTGGAAAGTAGCCAGAAAACTTCTGCTCATGGAAACAAAGGATCTTGTCTCATCTTATTTCAAATTTTTCTTTCTTCTTTTTCTGGCTGAGCAAAATACTAACTTCATAAAAAGGCTTATCCTTTAAAATTTGGAAATGATAGGGTAACTAGTGAGAAGGGAGCTGTTTTTCCTCATGTATCTTAGTTTGTTGTCATTCAGACATTGCCACTTTCAAGTTTAATTTTTTTCCCTCCTTAACGTAGGCTTGGAAATGTCTTGATTTAAATTTTTTTCTTATGAACAATAAGCTCTGGACGGCATTGAAGGAAAAAAGTTTTGTTTCTGTAAATCAAAGTTAAACATTTTAGTTCTGATAAATTATGTGAGGAAGAGAAATAATTCTCAGACTAAGAAGTTAAAAATATACTTCAAACTGTATAAGTTTTTATTTTTTTCTTACAAAATCATTAAAGGCCTGAGCAAAAGCCCATTGAAGCCTATGGTAAAAACTCCCACTGACTGTACTGGGACTTGGATCAGACTCTATAGAAGCATAATGTTTATGAAGAATACAGCAGACAATTTTACAGACTGAACCTAACCACAGGTGAGGTTTCCACATGATCAACAACAGTACAAGCTTCCCTGTACTATCTTATAGATGTACCTCCACCCCGACCTGAAAAGATCGCCTCAGGCTGAGAGTACTGTCCCTATATAACTTCACTCTTTCTTCTTTGCTGAGAATGCCAACAAGACTGCCAGTCACTGAAACTTGCTATAGATGTTTTTTATTGTAGTGTGGGCTATTGGAAGAGGATGGAGAATGCCAAATCATTTCATGAGGGTACCATAGAACTATCAGATAATTAAAGGACTTTCAACAACTATTAACCTGGACAAAATACGATTCAGTGACTTAGGGAAAAAAGGTTTTATATTATATTACCAGTCAGAACAGTCACACCACCTCCTAAATTTGGTATTTTCATGTATGTAGACCCCCTTAAGCTCAAGATTTTGGAATATGTATTAAGTGATACTGCAATGCGTCGTCACATGCAGTTTTATTGCCATCAGTAATTTAGAAAGTTGAATCTAAAAAGGGAGCTTGGTTGCATACATGTCACAGATCCCTCCACACACACACACACTTGGAGCTGCTGGACCATTTTTTCATTTGCTCTAGTGGCTGTTGCCTGCTTTTATCCTTCTCTCACCCCTTTGTTCTCATCTGTCTCTCTACTGCTTCCACAAAACACAGCCACACACACTTTCCCCTTTTCTGTTCCTAGGGTACTCTCTTCCACAACATTTACATAACCAGCATGTAGGATGGGAAGGGTCTCTGAATATGTCAATATAGAACAATGTTTTGTTTTTAAGTGTTTAAGGGGTTATCTTAAACATTATAGAAGATACCACAACAGTGTCATTTTAAACATTAGTAGACTGTACCTTAACTGGCCCTGATGAAATTGCAATAGAAGTGTAATACATTCCCTTTTTATCCTTTAGTTCGAACTTCCTACACACAAGTGTATGAATCACTGGATCCTTTGTAATAAAGCTTTCTGAAAGCAATTGAGCACTATAGCAACGTATATTCACCTGCCTTTTATTTACTATTTTTACATACCAAAAAAATCAATGTTCATTTCTATAGTTTTCCATGAAGAAAATGTAGGAGTATAAATTTCTGACTGATGCAGGACACAATCTCTCTTATTAGGCATGGCATTCAAGAAGAGCAGGGGGTTGGACTAGATGATCTCCTGAGGTCCCTTCCAACCCTGATATTCTATGTCAAATATTGAGAAGTGACTCTATAGAAAAGAAGAGATGGTAAGAACTAAGTGTTTTTCATCTGCAAAACAGACTCATCTGAAAGGAAAAGACAAGACTATTTTAAAAAGTTATAGTGGGGTCCTACTGTCTACACAGAATATAGAGGATCTGATTATCCATTGCCCAGCACCATGGAAAGTCAGTTACACAAGTGCAAAGTGAATGCAATCTGGTAGTAGAACAGAATCATTCTAATTAAGTAGCATTTTATAGTTCTTGACTGCTTCATCAGCCAAGGATCAAGTAGAGCACTAGACACTCTGCTAAACCCCTTACCATCTCTGCCAACATCTGCCAGCTCTACAGAAGCTAAATATTTTACTGTGTTAGGAGCAATCTTCAACTGACCCTCTAGGGGCAGCTTTCAAGCTCCTTTATTTTGCAAAGCAACTAGATTAGGGATTGAGGATTGAATTTCTTTCAAATTGTTAAAACCTAAAAAAGCCTGAATCTAATCTCTCAGTTCAGGGATTTAACTGAGCAAAGAATCAGATTCCAAAGTTTCAAAAGTGCACATGAAAAAGAATATATGCACTTTTTCATACACACAGTACTCTGCTTTAGTTGATCAATGGCCAAATCCCAATGCAGATGTGCAACTCAAATTTACACAAAGGCCACTGGCAATACATGCACACTGAAACGTTGTGTTTTACTCTCTGAAATTTCAGATAAAGAAAGAGTAAAAAATATAAGAACTATGGCCAGAGAGCTAGATCAATTACGTTATTAAAATAAATTTAAATTACGTTATTTTCCTTATTCACCTTATTTCTTTATGTAATAGGGCTTTGTAATTTCTCCCCCTTTATGTGTCAACCACAGCCTGCTCCATTACACAGCATAAATCTAGATACTTGGTTACTTGAAAAGCTTTAATACATCTGTGCTATTCGCTATCTGCTGACATGTCTACTGTCTACTTGAAGTAGAGGGAAGGAAATTCACAGATGAAATCCAATCATTTCAGTAATTGGTATTCATGCCTGCTGGGTCAGATAGATTATTGTTAGTGTGATAGGCAGCTAACATTAAAGTCAAATTAACATAAAATATAAGGAAGACAATATGCTGGAATTTGTGTAATATATATCAAAATCTGAAGGCATTTTGAAATTGATCCTCAAGGATTCATAAGACTAGTTAACTCACTATAATATATTTTAGGGCTGTTTTAAATGCCAGGTCCTAATTATAATAATTTAAGTCTGCAACTTTGAGTAAAAGCTAAAGCATGATTACTAGAGATGGAACACATTGGTTTAATATTTTGAGGGATCTTTGAACTAGAGGTATTTAGAGCTCTGTGGGAAGAATGTTATAATTCCCAGAGATACTTGCACTAATGACACAGCACTGATTGATGCATTAATATAACAATTTATTGTTAATGCAAATGTTCAGGGTGTTGTTAAATTATGCATTTCCCTATTCCTGTCAAACAGAACCAGTGCTTCACAAAGCCACAACTGAATATGGTTTAAGGGAATGCCCATAAGTACTGGTCACTACGTAAGCAGTAGCATTTCTTAGATAGCTCTTACATTGGTGCACTAGTCCTGAAGAGGAGTGGAACCTTGGCAGGCATCGGATAGCCTGTGGAACAGTAATACAAGGAGCGTCTGCAGCACCTTGAACCACTGTTCTATAGCAGCTATCTGTTTGCAGAAAGGTCTTTCTATTTTTGGTCCTCAAAAAAAAATTTTTTTGAAAACAGAAGGGCATTGACTTCAATGGATGAAAGATCTTACATAAGTGGGCGAGAATGTTCTTTTTTAAGTATCATGATTATTTTAAGAGTTTTATTTTAAATTAATCAATAACTAATTTAGTAAACAACTCATTAGTTTTTGCAGCAAAACTGCTTTAATACATTAATTTTCCAGCCACTTTTGTAAAAATTACATAGAACTTTGAATGGGAGCAGAAAGCAATGCAGAATCTGGGGCTCAGATACTATGGTGGTGGAGGAGACACATGAGAACCCAGACATATAGATGAATTCATTACTGGATCACAGAATCCCTCAGGGAAAGGTAGAAGAGAAACACAAATGTGGAGTTTTGCACTTTTTGCTTCTTGGGTCACCTAGACTTTACCCACAGACTTGTTCCTAGAGAAATTATGCTCCCTGGCTGAGTGTGGAGCATAAATTTAAAATTTATTTTTTCTCAATAATTACACACAAAATAACTGAAGGTACATATAGGGCGGGTGCAAGGATGTTTTGCGCCCTAGGACAAACTTCCACCTTGCACCCCCACGCCCCCCCCAGCTCTGTGGCAGCTCTCTGCCCTAAGGCACCCCCGCCCCATGGCAGCTCCCCCCTCCACCCTGAGGCGCCCCCCTCCGCCACAGCAGCTCCCCCCGGCCCGTATGGCAGCTCCCCACCCCAGCTCATCTCTGCTCCACCTCCTCCCTGACCACACTGTTGCCGCTCCATTTCTCCACCTCCCAGGCTTGCGGCACCAATCAGCTGTTTGGCGCCGCAAGCCTGGGAGGGAGAGAAGCAGAGCACGGTGATGTGCTCAGGGGAGGAGGCAGAGCAGAGGTGAGCTGGGGTGGGGAGCGATTCCCCTGCGTGCCACGCCCCCACTTACTTGCTGCAGGCGGCCCTCCCCGTGACCTCCTGCCCCAGGTCCCTCCACCTAAATGACAATGACGACCAGGGTTGCCGAAGATGTGGCCGCTGCGGTCGCTGCCGAAGGACTGAAATGCTGCCCCCCAAATGCTAGCACCCTCGGCGACTGCCTAGGTCGCCTAATGGGTTGCACCGGCCCTGGGTACATGCATAGCCTTGGTTGTAAAGGGTGGCATCAAGTCTTGTCT
This sequence comes from Gopherus flavomarginatus, assembly GCF_025201925.1. Taxonomy (NCBI): domain Eukaryota; kingdom Metazoa; phylum Chordata; order Testudines; family Testudinidae; genus Gopherus; species Gopherus flavomarginatus. The sequence continues at coordinate 192,565,047 of NC_066619.1, forward strand.
AACTCATTTAATTCTCTCTCTTCTAGGACTCTACCATGGGTCTGGAGAACACTGCCCCATTATATTAAGTGATATATTTTGTATTGGCAGGAGCCAAGTACATTGAAGTTACTGGACTGAAATTCTCTGTCATCACCAGTCTTTGTCACAAGTCATGTTTACGTTTGGTCTTAATTACTTAGGGAGCATACAGATCCTTCTCTGCCTCATTTAGGCCCACTGAACCTAAGTTAAGCATGTGCTTAAGACATTGCAGGATTGGGGCCTTTACTCTTGTGAGGAGATATGGAAAACACTTCACTGCTATGTGAGCATCTAGTTTTTCTGGGTGCTATCAGCCTCCAGGGAGACACTCAGGTTCTTCCAACTCCCATTGATTTCACCATTTGGAGGATTCTGGTCCCTGAGTAGTTTCCCAATCCATATAAAACCCTCTTTGGTCAGAGACATGCAAGAAGGCTAAATTTATATGAGACATCATGCAAATAAAAGTAAATTGCTCAAATAGTCATTGAATGCAAACAGAGAAGGGACACGACTACTCCACAGGCAATTCATTTTCCAGACTGAGCAAACAGTTGCAAAGAATCAAAGACCATAGGACAAAATCTGCTTGTACTTGTTTCCGCATGCCTTAATCCATTCATATAAAAATATTACACATTCTGATTTAAACTCTCATTGTAATTAATACAAAAAAAGATTGTTCAAACTTCATCCTAGAAGAAGTGGTATTCAGGGAGAGGTAGTAATCTGCTGTTGGGAATACTGTTAAAGTTTAAAATAAAATTGGTATGATTCCAACTGTAAATTAAACATTTGATAAATTAGCAAGAATGCCAGAAGGAAGAATTCTCATGTTAATTACTTGTAAGTAATTTTGTGCATTCATAAATGAATTATGTAAGAAAAAATGTTTCAAAACATCACGTTAGGCATGTAGCAAGACTAACTTCAAACTGATTACTCTTATTCTGATTCTACCTTCTCTTTTCTTACTGTCTGAGACACACACATCTTGTTTTAAATCTCTTTGGAGCAGCAGTACTGTCTTACTAAGGGTTTTTTCCAGCACCTTAATAATGGGGCTTTGACTGAGGTCTTCATTCAGAAAGTTGCTATAACAATCCTCTATTTCAATACATTGCCCTTGTCAAAGATTATCTCATTCCCTTTTATAACTTCTCTAAGTTGTTTGTATCAAGATTTTAAGAAAAAGAAGACACAGAGAAACCAAAACATAGGAAAAATGGAGTGAATTCCTATTCAATAGTGTGATCAGCAAAATTTCAAGGACAGCAAATCTAAAGGAAGTCTAAGTACTGAGAGATATTACTGGATATAGGAAAGACAGAAGAATACATGATGATAATCAGAGATGTATTTAAAAAAATGCCAAGAAAGCTATTTTAAATTCAGTAGAGACCAACTGCAAATAACTGAGAAGAGGATCAATACTAGATAGGACTTGGGCAGGATTGGAACAAGTCTGAGAGCAAGGCAGGCACAAGAGCAATCACAGTTGCACATGTAAGATCTGAGCAACCATTGACCTAATGTTGGGCTTAAGAGCACCTCGGTTGGCTCCTCCAGCCAATCAGGTTATTCTGCGGTAAGCCAGACAGGATTCATCTGTGAATTCTTTGTTGTTCACTAGGTAGGTGGAGCTAACAAGTCCAAGGGTCTGCTGCAAGCCCTAATTCCTGACAATCACTAAGGATGGCATAAAACCAGAACCATCCAAAATACATGTTAATACACAACTGTCTACAGTACATAACATAAAGCTATTGGAACCATTGCTAGGGGTTTTCAAGAACTTAAACAAATTTGTCTCAACATTTTCTCAGGCTTCAGTACTGGTATGCTGTGTCACTATGCCTCTCAAGATGAGTGTTCCTGAAGACTGGCACGGTGACATCACAACAGTTTTGCAACAAGCTAAAGAAATTCTCACCAGGTCAGTAGACTAATGCAAGCTATCTAAGGTTAGTATCTATTAGAAACATCTGTGAGCCACTGTTCTCAGGAATGGATGCCAGTATTTTTTGCATCAATTGTATTGTAAGAGTTAGATGATACCCAGTATGGTTCTTGGAAAATGAGTTACTTTGTAATTGTGGGTGCATATTTTTTTAAAAAACGTATGTATGTGACAATAAGGTACACAAATGTCAGACCATAAACCACAGAAAATTTAGTCAGCAAATGATTAAATTCATCCCTAAATGTGCACACCTGTAGAGAATGCTACTAAAACTATGGAAGTTTGACATACAAGGAAAATACACTTCTAGAAAAAAAGTAATAATGGTGGACACACTCCTCAAACAACATTTACTCTCAAGACATCTCATGGTATGAACCATTCCTAAAGCAACACACATATCCTGTAAGCTTACAATTACCTATTTCAGCAGATTTGGAAGACAAATGGAGAGCTGCCACTAGCAAAGAATAAGTCATGCAGGATTTGACCAAGATAATACCAACTATATTGTCCAAAAAACATTTAAAGTGATGGTAGCAGCAACAGTAACAACAGAAAGATGAACCAGCAGAAATACGTGGCATTGTTCTGATTTGAAAAAGAACTGCTGTAAAGGAATCTCAAAAGAAAGTTTTGGAAAATATATACAAAAATACGTCATTGTATCAGAGAAAAGGTGAGTATATGTGATGGGTTCTAGTTCCTGGAACTGGCGTATCACTGAGCCCTTTGACTCACCAGCTTGGGGTCCCTCTCACAGTCTGCTGCTGTGACAAGCTGCAAACTTGCTTCTATACTTCCACCAGCATTCACACAAACAGGGACATACCCAGCTGCAGTTACATTCAGGCTGTCTGACCAGTCACTACATGAACCAACAATAGAGGGGCTACAACCAAAATAACCACCAGCATCCCAGCCTAAGACCTCTCCTGGTCAAAACTCCAACCAGTATGATTTATTATCAGCTTTGCCTCCCCCTCAATGTGGCAAGGAAATGCAACAGCCTTTGCCCCTTGAGCTAAGATTTCCAAGCACTTCACTCCAAACTTACTGGTTTAGATTAAAACATAAAATAAGTCTATTAACTACAGAAAGATAGATTTAAGTTATAGCAAACAGATCAAAGCATATTACCTTGTAAATAGAAAACGCAAACTAAGCTTAACATACTAGAACAGTGGCCACACGTGGCCATTCCCAACCAATGGGAGCTGCGGGAAGCAGCGGCCAGCATGTCCCTGCGGCCCACGCTGCTTCCTGCATGCTCCCATTGGCCGGGAATGGCAAATAGCAGCCACTGGGAGCTGCGGGTGGCCATGAAAATGTAAACAAACTGGAAGCCTGCCAGTGGATTACCCTGATGGGCCGAGTGTGGCCCCTGGGCAGCAGGGTGCCCACCACTGTATTAGAAGAACAGGATTTGAATTAACAATCTCTCACACAGCTGATGATAGAAGCAGGCTTGCAGACTCTCAAAGCACAAGCTGCACTTGCTTTTCAGCTTGGGATCCCCACCCCTGGTCCAAGTCCTTTTCCGTTGGAGCTTCTCCTAGGTGTTCTGTTGTGGGGGAGAGAAGAAAAACTGATGATGTCACTGCCAGCCTTATGTAGCTTTAACATATGCTGGGAACCCTTTGTCCCAAACTCAGTTTGTGGAAAAAGACTGGAATCCAAGATAGAATTCCATGTCATGTGGCCTGGTCACATGCACTTGCATACCTTGCTGAGTCATAGCAGCCATTACTTACAGGCTGTCTGGAGCATTCTCAGGAAGGCTTACCAGGTGGGGGATAAACTTCTCCTAATGTCTATTATTTTTCCTAATGGTGCACTACCTTGAATATGCCCTTCACAGCTGGCTATCTAGACTGGAAGCATTTTGACTACTGGGTGTCACATAGGTGTAATTACATTTGAAATATACAGATATGTAGTCAATATTCATAATTTCAGATACAAAAATCATATATACATACAAATAAGATAATCATATTCAGCAAATCATAACTTTTCCAATGACGCCTTACATGTCCCATCTTGTACAAAATGCATCATAATTGTGCCATAATAATATCACTATAATAATACCACTATCCATTGAAGCCAATGGAGCTATACTGGGGTAAAACTGGAGTAACAATGGTGAATCAGACAAAAATGATGCAGTGAATAAGCATGTTGCATGTCACAAACTAGACAACTTATAGAGAACAATTAATCATTGTCCCAAAGCAGAACATATCATAGAAGAAACTGAGTTAATCCTACAGCATTTAACAAGAAGAAAAGAAATATCATGTAGTTCCTGATCCCCTCAGTAACGATACAAAACTCAGCTTACTAACCAAAAAATGCTCAGAGTCAGCAATGCTATTGCTTTAAGTTTAGCCAGAATGTTTAAATTTAGCCAGCAGAATGTTCAGAACTGACAATAGGTTTCAAATCACAGGGGCTGCTAACAGGGAGTTTTGCAAGGGAGTTCTCCAGGTGAACGAGAAGCAAATACAGCATCTTTGGGGTAAGTGACTGTCTGTAGCGTGTGTGTGTTTGTGTTTGGGGGTTACTTGCTGTGTGCTGTGTGCTGAGCTTGTATTTGTCAGTCTGTTTGTTTGGTTAGTTGTTTGAAGGACCATGTACTGTGGCTGGCAGTTGGAGGTCATGAGCTTCAAAGGAAGGTTTGAAAACTTGAAGCCTCTGGTAATTGGCTGAGCCTTAATCAGTGGGCAGGGCATTAATTCAGGCCAGGGCTTTATAAAGCCGTGCACAAGCGACCAGGGGCTGCTAACAGGGAGTTTTGCAAGGGAGTTCTCTAGGTGAAGGAGGAGCAAATATAGCATCTGTGGGGTAAGTGACTGTCTGTAGTTTGTGTTTGGGGGTTACTTGCTGCGTGCTGAGCTTGTGTTTGTCAGTCTGTCTGTCTGTTTGTTTGTTTGTTTGAAGGACATGTGCTGTGGCTGGCAGTTGGAGGCCCTGAGCTTCAAAGGAAGATTTGAAAGCTCGAAGCCTCTGGTAATTGTCTGAGCCTTAATCAGTGGGCAGGGCATTAACTCAGGCCAGGGCTTTATAAAGCAGTGCACAAGCGACCAGGGAGCTTGCGAACAGGGGCTGCTAACAAGGAGTTTTGCAAGGCAGTTTGGAAGGGGAGTGGGAAGGGAAGGGAGGGGAGGGGAGGTCCCTTGTCGGTCCTACCTGTTCCCTTGTAGTACCCTTAAAACCTATAATCCAAACCATATTCCAAAAGCCCTTTCTTTAAACCACCCTTTCATTAACTAGGAGACAATGCAGGCAGAAGTCCAGCAGCAGAGTGGAGGCTATCCAGTTTATTCCGCTGAGTGTAGCATGTATGATTACCCGCCTTGTGGGCGGGTGGCGTATGTGTGCAGTTGGTACAAGGAGCTCCTGGCCCTCAGAGCCCCCATACGGACTTTGGAGGCCAGGGTGGTGGAACTGGAGGAGCTAAGAGAGGCAGAGAGGTATGTGGATGAGGCTTTCCAGGACACTGTAGAATTGTCCCACCTCCACTCAGACAGCCTCTGTACTGTTGAGGAGGACGAAAGGCCCAGGGAAGCAGAGCAGTCAATGGGAGCAGAGGGAAAGCTTCCCATAGTTGGAGCCCTCCTTCCAGATGGTTCTGGGGTTGCCTCTTGCACTGAGGTTACCTCTCCAGGGGAGGGAACTCCAGTTGCTAGGAAAAGGCAGGTGTTAGTAATGGGAGATTCGATCATTAGAAACATAGATAGCTGGGTTTGTGATGACCAGGAGAACTGTATGGTGACTTGCCTGCCTGGTGTGAAAGTTGCAGATCTCTCAAGGCATCTAGACAGACTTATGTGTAGTGCCGGGGAGTAGCTGGTGGTCGTGGTACATGTAGGTACCAATGACATAGGGAAGGGTAGGAGAGATGTCCTGGAAGCCAAATTTAGGCTGCTAGGGAAGAGACTGAAATCCAGGACCTCTATGGTGGCATTATCCACATTAAATTTCATTTGCCATTTTGTTGCCCAATCACTTAGTTTTGTGAGATCTTTTTGAAGTTCTTCACAATCTGCGGAGAAACTAAATGGTTTCTCTGCTTCAATCTTCATGGCTAAGGATGTTAGGGAGATTCCCAAACCTGAGCCGGCTTTTGTAAGTGACAAACCTGAGGAACTGTCACAGATTGAAGCGTCACTGAGGAGGTTTTGGAATTAATTGATAAACTCAACATTAACAAGTCACCGGGACCAGATGGCATTCACTCAAGAGTTCTGAAAGAGCTCAAATGTGAAGTTGCGGAATTATTAACTACGGTTTGTAACCTGTTCTTTAAAATCGGCTTCGGTATCCAGTGACTGGAAGTTAGCTAATGTAATGCCAATATTTAAAAAGGGCTTTAGAGGTGATCCCAGCAATTACAGGCTGGTAAGTCTAATGTCGCAACCGGGTAAATTAGTCGAAAAAATAGTTAAGAATAAAATTGTCAGACACATAGAAAAACAAACTGACCAATAGTCAACATTGTTTCTGTAAAGGGAAATCGTGTCTTACTAATCTATTAGAGTTCTTTGAAGGGGTCAACAAACATGTGGACAAGGGGGATCCAGTGGACATAGTGTACTTAGATTTCCAGAAAGCCTTTGACAAGGTCCCTCACCAAAGGCTTTTACATAAATTAAGCTGTCATGGGATAAAAGAGAAGGTCCTTTCATGGACTGAGAACTGGTTAAAAGACAGGGAACAAAGGCTAGGAATTAATGTTAAATTCTCAAAATGGAGAGGGGTAACTAGTGGTGTTCCCCAAGGGTCAGTCCTAGGACCAATCCTATTCAATTTATTCATAAATGATCTGGAGAAAGGGGTAAACAGTGAGGTGGCAAAGTTTGCAAACGATACTAAACTACTCAAGATAGTTAAGACCAAAGCAGATTGTGAAGAACTTCAGAAAGATCTCTCATAACTAAGTGATTGGGCAACAAAATGGCAAATTAAATTTAATGTGGATAAATGTAAAGTAATTCACATTGGAAAAAATAACCCCAACTATACATACAATATGATGGAGGCTAATTTACCTACAACGAGTCAGGAAAAGATCTTGGAGTCATCATGGATAGTTCTCTGAAGATGTCCATGCACTGTGCAGAGGCGGTCAAAAAAGCAAACAAGATGTTAGGAATCATTAAAAAGGGGATAGAGAATAAGACTGAGAATATATTATTGCCCTTATATAAATCCATGGTATGCCCACATCTTGAATACTGTGTACAGATGTGGTCACTTCACCTCAAAAAAGATATTCTAGCACTAGAAAAGGTTCAGAAAAGGGCAACTAAAATGATTAGGGGTTTAGAGAGGGTCTCATACAAGGAAAGATTAAAAAAAACTAGGCCTCTTCAGCTTGGAAAAGAGGAGGCTAAGGGGGGATATGATAGAGGTATATAAAATCATGAGTGATGTGGAGAAAGTGGATAAGGAAAAGTTATTTTCCCATAATACAAGAACTAGGAGTCACCAAATGAAATTAATAGGTAGCAGGTTTAAAACAAATAATAGGAAGTTCTTCTTCACACAGCGCACAGTCAGCTTGTGGAACTCCTTACCTGAGGAGGTTGTGAAGGCTGGGACTATAACAATGTTTAAAAGGGAACTGGATAAATTCATGGTGGCTAAGTCCATAAATGGCTATTAGCCAGGAAGGGTAAAGAATGGTGTCCCTAGCCTCTGTTCATCAGAGGATGGAGATGGATGGCAGGAGAGAGATCACTTGATCATTGTCTGTTAGCTTCACTCCCTCTGGGGCACCTGGCATTGGCCACTGTCGGTAGAGAGATACTGGGCTAGATGGACCTTTGGTCTGACCTGGTACAGCAGTTCTTATGTTATGTAATTTAGTAAATTTCAAGTGGAACAGAAATAAGAAAAAATGTAACATCAAGTCTGACTGATCTGAAAAGTCTTTATGACAAACAGACTTGTGTCAAGAAAATGCTTTAATGATTAACAGAACTGTGTACCGAATAAGGGAATAAACTTCCTTCTACTCAAAATAGTCACAGCCTGTGACTGCCCTGTCCTGGGCCTTTTTTTTTCCCTAACCCAGCAGCAAGTGTGTACCAGGAAGCAAATGATTGCATCTAGAGTTAACAGGAAGTATAGAATCTATATAGCTCCTGGACGACTTGCTCCATAGCTCATCATCATCAGTCAAATTATTTTCCAAAATGCATAGTTCAAAATTCCAAAAATTTAAGGAAAACTTCAAGAAATTAAGTTAATTTGTAAGTGAGACTTCTATTTATTGATGTGCATGACAGAGTGTGAGAGGGTAAGGGCCTGCACAATTGCTAATGAAAAGAAGGTGAGAAACTATTTCAACTCTAAAAAAAATCAGTCCTGCTGACTCCCGGGGGACTAAGCTGCTTTTCAATTTTTTTATTAGAAATTCCTTCTTAGGCATCTCTTTTTAATTTGGTATAAACACAAAGAAATAAAGATAAATAACAGAAAGAAACTGTATAACAGGCGAACTTCTTGTAGAAGAAAAAAGAGAATCCCAGAAATGATGCTAGGAACATTGCTGCTGACAGGTTTAAGGCAATATTATAAGGTGTACATTCAAAAATCTAGAGCAAAGAGCATGGGAACTGATCACTATACAGACCAATATCAAAATGCATACACCTATGTTGTAAGAGCAGAGAATGGCCAAACCATTCATAGAAAGGTCAAACATCTGAGACCTGCCCACAACATGGTATTCCCTAATTCCCTAATTAGATAGATGGGACAAACTAATCATGTCGAACCAGCAGAGGAGTTTTATTGTTCATCTCACAGGAACTGCACCACAAACATTCTCTGTAGAACACTTAAAGGAAAAGACAGTTAACAAGATAAATTTCAGCTGAAGGCACAAGTATACGCCAAATCTAACTATCAGCATACACTTTGGTCTACCAATTTCTATGTAACTCATTTTTGGTTACGCAGAGAAAGGTTAATTTTATAACTAGACAAAAATGAGAAGTTATTCTCTCCTTGTTAAGTTTCAGTAAGTCCTCCCCATTCTATTTGCAAAAAGTTGTTGTTGCTGTCTAATTGTCTATCTTAATATATTTTGGCCCAAACTTCATTGAAGTGCATACTTTTGAAAATACAGTACATAGCTAGCCATTATTTTCATTGTACAGTATGTCTCAGTGATCTCTTACAATGAAAATGCAAAAACCTATAATATAAGTTTACCATATATTAGAAACTAGGTTTTAAAAAGTGTATTATATAACATAGTATATGCAGTATCACTAAGATCTTCATGTTACCACAATTTCATCCTGTCCAAATTAAAACAAAAGCCTCAATGTTGCATCACCACAAATGACAGAACTACAGCAATTTTGTACCATACTGTACACCTCTATATATGAGTCCTGCAAAAGCTTCCAATTTTTTTTCTATTCGTCTGTTAAAAAGGTATACAGTGTAGCTCAGTGATGAATTTTGCCCCAGATGCTTATGATTCTGTTTGTTAGACATTGGTATCTATAGCATATAGTGACTATACCACTGATGAAATAAAGAAATGCTGTTTCATTTTTCCATATGAGCATCAAAGAAAATACTATTGGTACCTCTTAAAAAAACAGGATGTGTATCCTAGACTGAGAAATCTCTAATGCAATTATGTCCTAGAACCATGATTAAGCAAGCGTAAGGATTGTGATTATAAACAAACAAAAAATAGAAATCTATGGTTAGATATTCTGTGTCGGTTCAGGTCCTGCTCAGTTTTTGTTATAACTAAAGCAATAGCCTTTTATGCAAACAATTGTGTGTTTGACATACTGGAGACAGGATAGGACAGTATGAGAGCATAGCAACAGCAATGTGTTTGATTACAGTAGAGATGTGTGGTTTTGATTTTTGTACAAATATGAAAAAACATACAAAAAGTTCACCAAATAAATGGTTTTCAAATCTGAACATTTATTCATGAGTCAGGCTGCCATTAAAATCTGATGAGACCAAATCTCTTAAATAAGATTGCTCCAGGAAACATGATTGTTTACACAGGTATACGTACTCTAGGTACAATAACATCTGAATTAATGAGACAGTAAGAGCATATTCCTTAACAAATTATGAGCATCTCTTACTCCAGTTTCAACATCAAAAGGATATTCTAGGAATAACTTTCACAATGTGAAAATACAACACATGTGACGGGAACTATGTAAACACATTGAAAAAGTCAGGATAGATTTCTTTTTAATTTCTATAGTTCAGAAAAGAGGCAGCATGTTGTCTGCTCTACTAAAAGAGGATCACAAATAAAAAATAAATGCAAAGTAATCATGTGTTTCTTTCACTTTGTTCTTTCATCTCCTCTGCATATGGTACCCTTACTGGCAATTAAATTAGCTATTCTACTAAACAGTTTGAAAATTATTTTAAACAGGGGATTTTTAGTTTGGCTGCACTTTAAAATTCTTATTACACACCAGGTAGATTAGGGTGGAAATTATTTGCTCTCCAAACATCCTAAATATAACTATGCAACTGTGCATTGGACTACGTACCACAAGTTTATCATAGGGGCAACTGGATATTGAGTTATTCCAATATTATATTCCATTATTAGCTGGACTATTTATTGAGATATATTTGATATACAAAGCAATTTTCTCATTTCAAGAATTGAAATCGAGTAGTAGTTTTGGACTGTATAGAATTTGTTTTCTAATTAAGCATGCCCATAAAGGTACACTGAACCTCCTTGACTTAATTTGAATCAGAGATCTAGTTTTAGTTTGTATTAAACAAGGAAAGAGGAGAAATAATTTAAAAATCATAATATGTCCTATTCATACTGCCTTAAATGCCAGACCCAATGAATACACTAAGAAAATATTTATACTAAGATCTTTATATTAGAATTGATATAGCCCCAGGCAGTGCTGCTCATTATGTTGATCAAAGTCACATTGTGCCTTAATGATAGGGTGAAATATCCATCTAATTTCAAGTGTACAACCTGGGATTACATTTAATAGGGTACATTTTAATGTATTCTGCCTCCATTTGGGCTTGAGACTTTTGCAGAGACATGGGAGGAAGGTGGCCTATTTCCACTGGAAAAAAAACACACACTAAAGAATGGCAACAAGAACAACAGTGTAATATCCCTTTTCATAAAAAAGAACCTTAAAAGGTGAAGTAAGAGTTCTAAGTAGACCAGCAAGAAAGCCATCCTGATAGTGGTTCTTATAAAAATAGAACTAGACACTGCAGCTGGATGTTCCTGTGTGCACATCTGTGCCAGGACAGATCCAGCTGGAAGATCTAGCTCACAGCTAGCAAGGAGAACTTAATGCAGGTAACGAAATTGATAACTTTCCTATGCATTTTAAAATAATGCATATTATTGCTGCTTATTGACAAAGATGTGCAAGTCACTGAAAGAGAACCCAAACACACTCAAGAAGACGTACTACGGTCAAACAGTTATTAATTCACCTACCCTATATATAACTGCAGCATTGCTTTCTGTTTTCCGATTCTTTATTATACCACCACAACCTCCTCTCTCCTCTGCAGTTTGCAGTTCTAGTAATATTCCTGCTTCCCAGACTACCTTAAGTGACCACCAGATTCAGAGGTATTAACTTTCAAATATTTATGAGATGCCAAAGTCTAATCAGTCCTTTCTCAAGTCTGCTATATGAGTTCAGAGTGTGCTTCTTTCCCTCAAACTTCACTTATAGAAATGCTCTATAGCTCAGTCATTCTCATTACACAACTAACATTTACATTGACAGGGGTCACTCTTTAAGCATGGAAGTTCAGGTTAAAATAGCCATATGACATTTTTGTATTACTTTAAATGATTACAAAAATTGTATTTTCACAAACCCAAAGCGCAAATCTGCTTTGTCTAGTGCCATTGAGAAGTGCATATTATAATGAAGCTTTTACAAGCATAATTACAAGATATGTTTTTCTACATCTCTATCCTTTAATCCCTGTCAGTTAGTATCTTGGTTTCCAAAATCCTTCACAGTCCAATTTTGGGTTACTGGACTGACATTGCTTTACTTTCAGTGAGCTTTTCACTATTATGTCATGAAAAAGAGCAGCAATTCAAACAGGGTTTAGGAAGATAAGCCAATGATTAGCAATATGGAATACTTTCAAATATGAATTTTATTTAAAATGACCAGAAAAAATAAGCAACTGCTCTGTGCTGTTAGTTTGGTTGTGGGAAATTTTGTGAAAAGTTGTACAGTTGTGGCTTCTGTTCATTTGTCTTGAAATTTAACATAGCAAAGGCGACAAAAGCCACAAGAAATTATCCATTTTAGGGATATATTTCCCCTTAATACACATTCAAAATTTCAATTTATACTAATAGAAGTTACTTGCCTGCTATGGGAGAAGAAAATTTGATCCCTTAATATTGTTAATATATGTTTCTTTAGAGGTATTTGTCAAAGCACAACAGTTGCTCTGCTGATGAACTAGGAATTAGTATGCCTTTTAGATCTGGTACCACAATGAATAATAAATTAAATGTGCCATATCATCCCACCTCCACTCTATGAACACACAAACTATTTGTCATGAAAGTACAGTGTAAATTGCTTATGTTAGTGATATCCACATGGGGACCAATGCTATCTTCCTTTAACTCCTGCACACTTCACAGACAGGTATAGTGCTTAGTGAAGAAACTAATTGATTCAAAGATTATTTTAGGGTAGAAGAGAGATCACTATGATCTAGTATGACTTCCTGCATGACTCATGTCATAGAACCTCATCCAGTGATTCCTATGGCAGAGAGAATTATTTTTCCCTACTACATAAGTGAACACTATTAGATATAGTGCACATGGAGTTTTGCAAGTACAAAACATAGGAGACTTTGGTGTATTTTGCAATAATTCAGCATGTATTTAACAGCATTTGAGTGCCAAGATGTAAAAATAAAATCTTTAATCACTCATGCCTTAAATTCTAAGTTATCCTCTCTAGTTTTTCCAATGCTATCAGGCACATGTTGCATTACGAAACAGAGATTTTGCAAAGTAATAGGCAGGCAGAAATGACTAGCCCACAAGCCTAGATGGAAATATCAGTAAAAGATATTAATATTGAGACTGAATTCAGAAGGCAAAGTTAATTTTATACAATAAAACTTTTTTTGTAACATGCCTTATTTTTGTTTGAAATAAGGATCCTCCATATAATAAATATTGCTGGACTGAAGAAAATAGTAAACAATTCCTGTTCTCACCATGCACATACAAGTGCAGTGCTATTCAGAAGTTAAAAACTTGCTCACCTATAAGCTAAGCGGGATGTGGAAGTTGCCTTCCAGAAAAGTCAAACAGCTTCACTCGTTGTGAACTCTGTGAAGGAAATGGAATTTCCATTTGGAGGACACTTTTGCATTTCAAAATGTATTTATTATTATTTTTTGTTCCAAATGGGGGGGGGCATTGGAAACATTAAATTTTCTTCAGAATGGATATTTTCAAAATGCTCAATTTGAGGAGAACTGAAACAGATTTAAAAGAAGAATTTCCAAGCAGGGGACAGCTGAGCAGCCTGGAAGCTCACCTGCCCACTCAGCAGGCTAGGCTAGCAGAGGAGCCAGGTGAGCAAAGCAGCCCAGGAAGCCGAGGAGCCCAGAGAGTCTGGGAATCAGCTCGCCAGCCTGCTTGCAAAAGTTTCAATTGAACATAGAACAATCCCATAGAACATTTTGATTTCACTGAAGTGCCATATTCTGATAGAAAAATCCTCTTGAATTTTTTGACCAGTTCAGTGTGTTACTTTCATTATATTTTATATTTAGCAACATCTTCCAACAAAAGCCTGTACATTCAATTATGCATGAATTAGAATGAGCTTAAGAATATTGGTGATGGTGAAAAGGCTTCTATTTCTTCTCACTCAGCATGGGCAAGTGTCTCCATGTGGGAAAGGTATGTCAGTGCCTTTCCAAATATGCTCCCTCCCACTGAGACCTCGACTATACTGAAGAACCTGGAATCCTTCACCAATCTCCAAGTGTTCCAACTGTGCAAAACCCACACTGTTTATGTAATAGCCCTGGCTAGCTCCTCCACCCCAAGAGAAGGGGGGACACTGGGGTCATGCTCTTTTCTTCCCTCCCGCTTCTAACTACTACTAGCATCTTCTTTCTAGTATAAATGGAGTAGAAAGCAGGGGAAGTGTGGACTGGGAGGAGAGGATTTTTTTCTAGGTGGGTGAGAATAAGAGGGTAGGAGAAGCAGTGACGCCCAGAGGAGAGAGCAAGTGGGGCAATTTGCCCTGGGTTCCTCAGGGGGCTCCCAAGAGAACAAGTGAGGCTTCCGCCCTGGCCCCTCTCCTGGAGCCTCAGCGCATCCAGGAGCGTCCCCGGACAGTGCTGCAGTGTGGCTCTGGTGGCGCCTGAGCTGAGCCCCGCCCCGCTCCGCTCAGACCCACATGGTAAGGGGGCAGGGCTGGGAGTTCCAGGCTGAGCTCAGCTCTCCCCGGTTCAGCATGGAGCTCCCAGCCCCGCCCCCTTACCACGCGGCTTGGGGTGGGGCTCGGCTCAGGCCCCCCCCAGAGCCGCGCTGAACCTCTGTTAAGGGAAGCTCCTGGATACAACATGCTGAGGCTCTGAGTGAGGGGGGAGCCAGGGGTAAGGAGCAGGGAGTCCCAGGGACAGTCAGGGCACAGGGAGAGGGCAGAGGTTGGGGGGGGCGGTCAGGGGACAGGGAATGCAGGGGTTGGATTGTGGGCATTCTGGGGGCCTGTCAGGACTCAGGGGTGGATAGGGGTCAGGGCAGTCAGGGGACAGGGATCAGGGGTGGTGGTTGGGGATAGGGTCTCAGGGGGATGGTGAGGGGGCAAGGAGCAGGATGGGTCAGGGATTCTGAGCAGGGCAGGCAGTCGGGGGCAGGAAGTGGGTGGGGGTTAATAAGGAGCCATTCAGCAGTTTGAGGCTTGCAGAAGAGCCAAGCTGTTAGCTTTTCAATTAGGGCTACCATCCTTTTCACTTCTCAAATGCCAAAATTATAATCTATATTTAATTTCAGTACCATAAGGAGAGTCATGTCAGGGGAGGGTAGCGTCATTTAAAATTAGCCACTGGGGGAGGGATCACATGAGAAGAGCAATAGCCTGCACCACCTACCTTCTTCCCAACCCTACCAAGAGAGACCCATCCCTTGCATTCCCTGAGGCTTCAGAGGGGTTAATTCAGTGGTTCTCAAACTTGTGTCCTGGTGACCCCTTTCACATAGCAAACCTCTGTGTGCCCCCCCCACTTATAAATTGAAAACACTTTTTTTATATATTATAATAAATGCTGGAGGCAAAGCGAGGTTTGAGGTGGAGGCTGACAGCAAGGTTGTGAGCCGTGAGGGGTCCCAACCCCCAGTTTGAGAACCTCTGAGTTAATTTAATTTTAGCACCCTCTGTCCATTCACATACATATGCTATTTTGAGCATGTCAGTTTTCACAACATAGGCTCATCCCAGATTCTGGAACAAGCTCAAATGCTCAGTTCATGGAGTATGTACATAGTCTATACTAAAGACAAACCCTCAGTAACCGTCTCCAGTTTGTGAGGGACCCTATGGAGCCAGTCTCTAGGAAACAGATAA
The DNA here is from genome assembly GCF_025201925.1 of Gopherus flavomarginatus. Taxonomy (NCBI): domain Eukaryota; kingdom Metazoa; phylum Chordata; order Testudines; family Testudinidae; genus Gopherus; species Gopherus flavomarginatus. The sequence goes on from NC_066619.1 coordinate 192,580,680, forward strand.
ATGCATGGAGGTTAAGTCCATTAATGGCTATTAGCCAGGATAGGTAATGAATGGTGTCCCTAGCCTCTGTTTGTTAGAGGGTGGAGCTGGATTGCAGGGGACATGAACATTACCTGTTAGGATACTGGGCTGGATGGACCATTGGTCTGACCCAGTATGGCTGTTCTTATGTTCTAACCTAAATGAACCCAAAGTTATGGAGACGACAGATATGAGTTAAGGAAGCCAGCAGAGTATCAGAAACCTGGAAAAATCTCTGACTAGATGGGCTCAGGCATTTGGTCACAAATTGAGGTGGTTCAAAAGTTTTGGATTTTTTTAAGCAGAATTTATTGTTTAAACAATAAAAAACAGCAAGCAGCAAGTTCTGAAACCCCAAACCATATTCAGATTTTAGCAGACTAATTTCAGCTTTTCAATTAAAAAAAAAAACACAAAATTTTGAAGGAAAGCAGACATTGTCCATGATTCTTTTTCTGCTGTTTAAAAACCCTGTAGTTTTTAGATCCAGAAAAATTTGATGGAAAAGATTTGTTCAACCCTCTTAATGAACTTTAGTGCCTTTTAGCACTAGCTGATTCCGAGAACCAGTGATACCTTGTAAAAAAGTTCTCAAAACTGGGTTTGTGCCAAGATGCAGAAGGTTTATTTTTCCCAGGGCCGTCCATTGGAGGGAGCAAGTGGGGCAATTTGCCCAGGCCCCGCAGGGGCCACCATGAGAATATAGTATTGCAATTTTTTTTATGGAAGGGGACCCTGAAACTGCTTTGCCTCAGGCCCCCTGAATACTCTGGATGGCCCTGAGGAGAAGGAAAGAGGAGACAAGTATGTGAAACTAGTAAGCTGCTCCATGACGAGGGATGAAAATTTACTCCTCCCTTACAGGCAGGCAGGAAGGAGTGGGTGGGGGTGAATATGATTTTTGGTTTACTGCTTGTTTTCCAGTCTGCTCTTGGGGTGGTGCAGCTACACTTCATCCCTAATTCAGAGCAGGTTCCAAAGTTACAGTCTAGCATCTAGGAATCTATAAGTTATACAAAACATATATACATGCTGCCATGATGTTTCAGTTCATCAAAAGCACTATGTTCCTTTCCATCACGAAGACTTTCACAGAACACCTACTTCTGCGGCAGCTTATTTTTCAGGTAAAGCAAAAAGCAGATCCCATTTATTCAGTTCATCTCATTGTCTTTCCTTCAAAGTTGGAAACTCTTTTAGCTTCCATTTTCTGATATTTTCCTTTAACATCCTGCAAAACACCAAATTTGTATATCCCCTACTGCCTTCTTCCCTGTCCAGAGACTCCCCATTATCTCCCTCTCCAGTTTTTTTCTCTCTTCCTGATAAATCTTTAAGATGGTTCTGGCTTCTTACATGGGAATTTCAGTGTATAGAGGTCTGCAAGAGGTCCCCACTCCCTCACCCTTCCTGTAAATGCCAAGTAGTTTCTGCTCCCTCTAGCTCCTTCTGCTGCCCTTCGTGTTTGAAAACCCAGTGTGGATGAGTTTTGTTACTTTGCCACATTCAAATATCTGAAGCCGTTTGATCACATGTTTACCATGGAACTAGATTGTCAAGAAAATAAAGTGAGCACTTGTTCTCCAAACTAAATTTAATCACTCCAGCAAGTTTGGTGAGTTTCTCATGCACAAGGCACACTCAGTGTACTGAATTCTGAAGTTACTCAGCTTTCTTGTGGTTTCTTCTTTAATTGTACTCATCTAATTACTCCACCTGCTGTCTTGCTGGGAAATATTTAGATTTAAGTGCTAGTGTTTCCTTTTTCTTTAAATACAAATATATGAAAACTATTGTACTGACATTTGTTTGTTTCAGAATTAACCAAAATAATTCCATGTAGCTACAGGAATTTATTTGCATGCAAAAAGAGCCTTCAGTGTCTTTCAGAAATGACAGAGGCACATCCAAATGGGAGAGAGCTATACTAAAACAAGTGCATATAATGCATTACTAAACAAATATTTCAGTATGTGATAAACAACTGAAGGAGTATACATATGTAACATGTTTTCTTTATCTTACAGGTTGTTGTTTTTCCTCTTCACACTTCAAAATTCCACCTGTAATATAGTCCATAATAGTTGAATCTGGACCAGAATTTATACAGAAACTATGTAGTAAAACTTTGAAGCACAAGCTTTTTTCCTGTGTCTTTGAGCTACATTATCTCAATGTCCAGCACCCTGAATAAAGAATCCCACTATAATAGTGGGCAGGGACAGAGCAAAAAGCCGGGACTTTTACAGCTACAGAAGGAGAGTACAGTAGAACCTCAGTTACGAACACCTCAGGAATAGAGGTTGTTCATAACTCTGAAATGTTAGTAACTTTGAACAAAACATTCTGGCTGTTCTTTCAAAAGTTGGCATCTGACCATTAACAATACAGATTCGAAACTTTACTATGCAGAAGAAAAAATGCTGCTTTTAGCCATCTTAATTTAAATGAAACAAGCACAGAAACAGTGTCCTTACCTTGTCAAGTCTTTTTAAAAACTGTCCTTTTTTTAGTAGTTTACATTTAACATAGTACTGTACTGTATTTGCTGCTGCTTTTTTGTTATTATTTTGTCTCTGCTGCTGCCTGATTGCATTCTTCTGGTTCAAATGAGGTGGGTGTTTGACCAGTCAGTTTGTAATTCTGAGGTTCTGCTGTAGTTCAGTATTACCATTGACAAATCACCATTCAGACCTCCCCAAAAATGAGATTTAAAAAAATAAGGTTTGTTCTTTTAATTTATCTTCTGGGTTTTGGGGTTCACATTTCCAAGCCCCTCTCTATAACCATGAAGACTTTAAACTTTCATTTAAAAAAAAAGCACAGTGAAAGTCTCAATCATTTGATTCCAAAAGGTGGGGCCTTTAAGAAAAACATCAAATTTTATGAGACTCACTGTGAAATTGCAAGTTAATTGGCAACATTGGTAGTTCCACATTGTGTGCGGGAAACACAACCCTCGTCTCTTTTCTACGATAAATTATAACTTCTCCAATATAAAACTCCTGTAGAGTAATAGAAAACAATATTTGTTCTCTAGTTTTTTTAAACTATTCTATAGGTTGTAATAGAGAGTGACAGTGGATTGACAGCAATTAATTGACAGTATTGATTGACAGCAACTGAAGATTTTTTCCCCTAGCTCTATTCCTTCTGTAAGATGCTTTAAAACAATAGAAAATATATCACTAAAATTCTATAAGATTAATGAATTTCTACACATCCCATATTTGCATACAATCCTGTTTTTCTCATTCTATTGGACTTTTCTGCAATAATTGATTATTTCCTCAGCCATTGTTACTTTATAGAAATAAGACTCACTATTTGTTACTAACATTTTTTTTACTCCAATTTTATGTTTTATGGAACATGGTTACTCTTACACGTTTGAGAGCTGTGGTATCATGCTATACCCCTAACTGGAATGACAACTCCATTATAAACCACTGCATTCAGATTTTTTAAAAGCTTCCTCAAGAAGTTACCTTTTTTTGATGATCGGGCAAATTTTGGCAAGATGTCCACATGCTATTTCACACAAACAAGAATAAGTGCACCCCCTTATATGGCCAAAAATCTGCTACAAGTTGACTATTCATTATAAAACCATTCTGTTTAGGAACAATTTAAAAACATGTAGCTGGATTATGTTGTGAGAATGAGAATATAGTGGAAGACAGAGCAGGAATCCTGCTGGCATGGTTTAGACAAAATGAGAATAATATACATCCACATCATATTAAGTGCATCCTGGTTAACCTCAGTTGCAATATGTTTCATACACAGTAACTAAAACATTCTTCTGCTAGGAGGCTAAAACCCATCCAAGGGAAGAGGGCTTATGAAACAAACAATATATTAGAATGACTGCTCTTCACCTTTAAGCAGGGAGGGGTTTGGCTGGATGGCTGAATGAAGGGAACGTTGCTTTATGGCTGTGCTGTAGGGGCGAAGAGAGATGAAAACTGCTGCAAAAGGTTCAGTTTGGTTGCTGATTCACCCCCTAGGAATGCAGGGGCAGTCCCGGGCCTGAAGCCTCCCTTTTATGCAGAACAGTCTGAAGCAGGATCCACCCTCCCTCCCTTTTATGTGGTACAATATCATGTTTGGTCAAGACCTGCTGCAGACATTACACTACACATTATGAAGGTTGAGAAGGAATTTTTCCCTTACTGCCATAATGGCTTGGGTGCCATTGGATTTTTTTTCACCTTCCCCACAGCAGGTTCAGGAAGGGCTCTGTTCATTCATTGCATGACAGGCAGTAGGCCATATGTTGGAACTCATCATTTAAATGTAGGGCAGATGTCCAGTGCAGATTTTCCATAGGAAAGGTGCACAATGACTGGATAAATGGTTTGGAAAAGGACTTAAGAAGTGTTTGTTAAAGGAACAAAGAGGGGGGGCATTTGGGGACTCCTATGATTGGTACAGCAGGGAGCCAACCCCCCATTCTTATAGCCCAACTTAGCCCTCCTAGGAGGAGCATGGATGGTAATGTCCCAGCCATGGATTTGCTGGAGAAACTTGGATGGAAAAAGGTGGCATTGGTAAAAAAAAAAACAAAAAAAACACCACACCCAGGTAATTATGGAAAAACATGGGGTTACCTGCACTGTACACTTTTATCTGCCGGGTAGTCCCAGACATCTAATTATAAAGTTGAGGCCTGATTAAACCCATGTAAAATGTCTCCTTTCCTTCTTTAGGTATAGCCAGACAATGAAGCATTATCATAGAGACCTATATATTTTCCATATTTTTTAATCCACATGGCTTGATGAAGCCATCAAAAATTGTCAGATTATCCAGTCATCCTTTCACTAAACTATTAATAAATGGCAGTCAATGTCCACAAAGATATGACCTACCATACAGATTCAGTCCATTGGTCACCAATTCAGTTTTAAATGTATAGAAGAATTAACATTTCACCACACCCTAATTTACAGGACTGTATTTTATTGACTAAGTGTTGTACATGGATTGATATTTCAGTCTAAAAGGTCCAAGATGTACACTGACAAGTTTTTTTTACTCTTACATATTCAGTTTCATAAATGTCAATTTACTGCTTTTTGGAGATAGCTGGCTAAAAATCAAAATATTCTTGTCCATAATTTGAATATATAGGTTTATTTGCAAAATTTCTGGCAAAATGTAAAAAAATCAGGATGATCTTGGCATTCAAAATGATGTAATTGTTGTTTCCTTTTCTCTTTATAATTCTTGCTGAATCTTAACTAAAGAGCCTTGTTTGGTAAGAGTCAGTATTATTGTGATGTTCTTTCTTGGTAGAAATAGAGCATCTACCAAGCTGATACTGAAAACCCTCCTCATTAAAAAGACAGTTAGATAACTCTAGAAAAGGGAGGTTTGCTTGTTTTTGCTATCATTTCTAATTAGGCAATGTCAATAGCTTGTATAAATTCTAATTTAACTTCTGTGTTTTACTTCCAACATTAGAGCACATATAGTAAGCCAGTCTTTTTGGTGTGAGAATGATAGGGATGTATTAAATAAAGATATACTTATCTCATAGAACTGGAAGGGACCTTGAAAGGTCAGCAAGTCCAGTTCTCTGCTTTCGCTAGTATGACCAACTACTGATTTTGCTCTAGATCCATAAATGGCCCCTTCAAGGATTGAACTCACAATGCTGGGTTTAGCAGACTAATGTTCAAACCACTGAGCTATCTACAACCCTGTACTCATGTCATCCATTTTTCAATGCAGCTGATACAGGTAATCCAAATTATGTTACATCTAAAGCACTTGAGATAATGACATTGAGAACTAGTATATCAGCAACACAGCTATCAGTGTTACCCATATGGGAGCAGAACAACTTAAATTGGAGGGAAAGGCCTTCATTTAACCTCTGGAACACTCATTATTTTAGCCCAAGGTGAACCTTCAACATCTCGTTTGTTATGACACATAACCTCTCTTTATCAACTTCCCTTTTACATTATTAACTTTAATTTAAAATGGGTTCATTAAGAAATATTGCATCTGGTGTCAGATTATTTTCTGTCACAGATGATCTCAGCTCAGATGTGTATCTATAGAAATATCAAGAGATGGAACTTGAGTAGATACGATAGAATGGGTAATTTATGGGGGGGGAGGTGTTTTGTTTGGATTAATATTTCCCCTCCTCGCTGTATTCTTTACAGTAGGAGGTTCTTCTTAAGCAAAGGCTGATGAGGTAAGCTCAAAATGGCTGCCAGGTGCTATTGTGCTAACTGTGACTAATGCCATAGGCTGTCCTCAGTTAAGATGATGGTGCACTTCTTATACTACTTTAAACTGCCTCTCTTTCCAAGTCAAAAAGGGCCTTTAATTTAATCATAGGACCTTTGGTGTGGCTTTTTTAGGGGCCTTGAACATTAGAATGTGCTTCTACATGGGCTCCCACAGCACCAGAGTTTGTTGACACTCTATCTTAAATATGTATATGGCCTGCATCATCATAGCATGTAAGCGACTCACAATCTTTAATGTATTTATCCTAAAGACAACCCTGTGATGTAGGCAAGTACTATTATTCCCATTTTACAGGTGGGAAACTGAAGCAGTGAGGCTAAGTGACTCACTTAGTCCATAGTAGGTTTTCATGAAATCAACAAAAGGCTCTTCTGTGACACCACAATAATCCCCCAGCCCAATTTCAAAGCTTTGCTCTTCAAGTGGATAGAAAGGGGTAATTTAAAATTATTGGACACCAAGTAATTTTTAAAATTACTAAAGATACTTAGTTTAGAGAAACAGGAAATAGTAGGCTAGCTCTTACTGTTTTTCTTACTGCCAATTCAGGAATGTGACATCCACTGTTAGTTACATGCACTCTTTTACATTCCTTAGGAAACACCGTGATTGGGACTAAGCAAAATCAGTATTAAAATATCCATGGTTAATCAGTAAGAAATTAAAATAAATTTTTAAAAAAAAATCAAACTGAACACAACTGATAAACCAGTTACTTCCATTACAATCTTTTAAATATGTCTCCATGGAGAACTTTAAGCAGAGGTTACATCTCAGAGTGGGCCCAACTTTGGTGTGGCACTCTCTCTTGGAAAGTTGAGACCAAGTTCATGATAATTCTGGGAAATAAGAAGCCAATTTTAGTATATCCTTTGATAACTAAGAAGCTTTCATAAATAGGCAAAATATATTGTGTGTGTGTTTTAAGGAAAGGAGGATCCTATAATTAATAACAATAACCAGAGTTTATAATTGGGCAAAGTAAACAATCAATTTAATCCAATGAAAGTGAAGAAAATAGTCAAGTCAGTTACTTAGACTAAACCCTTTAAGGAGCTACCTTAAAGACAGACAAATTATGATTATGAATTAAAATCTAATGAAATCCCACTTTTTCTTGTTTTCCCAGCATTAGCCTCAGCTTCCTCTCCAGGAAAACATGGCTTAACCATCCGGTGAATAACAGGATTAAAACATGATATTTTAATTTACAGTTGCACTTCAATATTCCAATAAAAGTCACTACAAAAGTTTTTAATCTAGCCCCTTGGCATTGTCTTAGTTTCCTGCATTGGTTGCTTGTCAAATCTTGTTCTTTTTAGCTGTCTGTGGTGGCTTGCTTGTAGAGATGGACAGGATGAGGTCTGTTTATGCTGTGAAATCAGTGTAGCAAAGGGAGGAGTGCTCACTGCAGATATTTTTATACCCTTTTCCTTCCTATTTCCATGAAGCTTGGAAAGTACACCTCTAAGGCTTGTTTAAATTTAATGTTGGTTGCTGCCATTGGTTCCAGGCCTTTGGGTCTGGCTTCAACTTCTGAATATGCAATCTGTTGAATGATGTTTGTAATTCCCTGAGTTATTTTGTGGGATAACTTAATTTAAATTTTTATTTTTATTCATTTTTTGGGATATCCTTCAATTAAATTCTGGAAATGAAGTCCAAATGCTCATTCTTTGTGTAAGAAATTTTAGTTTTGAAAATTAAATAACTTTTGGTTTAAGTTGTTGATTCTACATGGCAATTTCTGAAAAGATGATTTTTCTTCTTTTACTGACTTGGCTGAGTTGCTTGCATGCAGCTAATAATTAATTTCCCATTAATTTAAATATTGTACATTTAAATGGATTCTTACAGTAGTAATTAATTTAGAAAGGTTATTAGAATCCATGTTGGTCCATAAATCAATCATTTTACCATTTACATAGCAGTAATACTGAAAGCTATATTTAAAGCTTTACATCTGGTGGAGTAGCACACACCTGTAACCCAGCTACTTGGGAGGCTGGTGGATCACTCAGGGGCTCTAGGCTGTGGTGCATTATGCCAATCAGTTGTCCAGTGCCACTGACGGCCTCGCCAGCAGTTGATTGAAGAACTAGCTAGAACAAGACAAATGACGTGTTGTGATTAGCACCCTCTCTATGGGGACTGATGGACTGATCGATCAAAGTGATATTAAGAGCTTTGCATTTAGATAACATTTGCAAGTATGCATTTCACAGAAGTGTTTGCCATTTCAACATTTAAGAAACAAAAGTTAAAACCATTTCCAACTACTCACATTTTTCTCTAAAGTTTCATGAACACAAGCAAAGGGTTTGGTTTGTGTATGTTAAACATTGAGGAAACATGGTATTTTTCCATAAACTTGTGCTGGGGATAACTGGACCATTTTTTCTGAACATAAAGATGCATCCTGAAGCAGACAGACATGGGAAATTTCAGTCCAATAGTTTGCCAAACATTAGTTATAAGCAAATGAAAAAAGGGTTTTAAGAGGATGCATTTGACAACCCTAAACACAGGCAGCATTACTGGCTCCATTTATAATAGACATACATAAATCCATACAGTCAATTAAAAAGTACCCCTTCTAGTATCTTTATAACTAAAATTCAGCAAATTCATGGTCAAGGCTATCTTCATATTCTCAACTGGCCCAGTGGTGAGGCCACTAGCCTAGGTTTTAAGGGCATGTCTACACAGCAAGAGAGAAACCCACAGCTAGCCTGTATCAGCAAACTTGGGCTTGTGGGGCACAGGCTGAAGAGCGGTTTCATTGCTGTGTAGACTTCTGGGCTTGGGCTAGAGCCTGGGCTCTGGGACTGTTCCACCCCACAGGGTCCTGGGCCTGGGGCTCCAGCCTGGGCCTGGAAGTCTACACAGCAATGAAACAACCCCACAGCCTGAGATGGCTGGTATGGGCCACATGTGGGTTTTTCTTTGCTCTGTAGACATGAGCCAAGAGACCTCAGTTCAAATCCTGGTTCTACCACAAACTTCCTGTTTGAACTTGGGAAAGTCACTAAGCCTCTATTTCCCATCTCTCAAATAAAGATTATAGTGCTTCCCTACCTCCCAGATGTGTTGTGAGAATATTAAAGATTGTGAGTCACTCAGATACTACAGCAATGTGCTCCATAGGTAATTAAAATATTAAGGGTTTTTTCCAGAGCAGTGTGATTTAAACATGGAGTCCCAGCCTTTACTATGCATTTCTTGATTGCAATGAAATCACTTAATTACAACAATAATAATCTCAGACACTTTACATATGTTGTAGAGCTATATATTGTAGTGGGAATTTTTGGAAGTTAGTTCATGAATATGTTAGATAAGAGAGAAGCTGTAAGTACCGTTAGTAATGTTCCACATCTGTAACTACAACATTGTTAATACAGACTTCTTTGCTTTAGTATTAAACCTATGTGGTTCTTCCACTGTAAATCTACAATGGATATTTTTAAAGCCTTTTGCATCTATAAATTAAGTGATACGGTAAGCTTGTGTTAAAACTCAAATATGTATATTGGATAATGTTGTTCATTCTGAAATTGTATTTTTAAACAGGTTTCAGGAGTAGCAGCCGTGTTAGTCTGTATCCGCAAAAAGAACAGGAGTACTTGTGGTACCTTGGAGACTAACAAATTTATTTCAGCATAAGCTTTTGTGGGCTACAGCTGTTAGTCTCTAAGGTGCCATAAGAACTGTTTAGAAATAAGAACAACAGTAATCTGCTGTAAATCTATTAATCTCAAATGATCACCAGAAACATTGACATAATTGTGCAAGCTCTATACAATTATATTGATGACTTGATTAATGAGTTGGAATATTTGTAAAAAAATTGAATTTACAAAAAAGGATTAACTTTACAAAGGAATTTCTGTTCTGTGAATTTTACTGTCTACACAATAATGCATCTTTTCAAAGAGGTAATCCTCTGTTGAAGCAATACATATCCAGTTTTCTCCAACAGTTCTCTGAACTATATCTACATCAAGTGTTTTAGCAGAGAATTTTCTGAAATTCCTCCTATAATACTCTTTATTCAATGACTTTTCTTCTCCCTTAAGATAGCATAACCTCCACTGACCAGACAGACAGTATTCTTTACAACAATTCTAAGTAGTATTTCTATTCTATTTCTGTATACAAATCTTGAATGTCTTATTACTGAAATAAAATCTTTATTTTCACCCATACATTCTTCACATTTTTTACAGCTTCATTTGCTCACTCCCTTCTCATTTCCACATTGCAAACTGCATTATATTTTTCTTCCCACTGCTCGATTTACTTTATTTACTCATTTTCAGTAATGTTTCATTTTTTATACTAGCAATAGCATTCTTTTTCCATCTTTGACTCTGCCTGACACTTTCCTCATATTACCTTTTTTACTGAAAACTAACATGCTTTCAGTGTTGTACTACACAAGGTATCTTTTGATCCAAGTTTCTATGCTGCTGTCCAACACCTAGTGTACTTGTGAATGGTAATGTTGAAAGACTTATCATAAAAAACAAATTATCCTACAGGTGGAGGATGGGGGCATAAATTTATATATGTACACATACATACATACTTACGTGATCATTTCAATTATCTGCAACCTTTTAGATTGAAAAACCTCCTTTTCTAATCTGTCACATGTCAAACTCAGTATTTCTTCCTCCTATGGAAATGTAAACCTTTTATGTATTTTTTTTTTCCATTTCTTACCTGCCTCTGGGAGTCCCCTTTAACAAACACTGAATCAGGGAGAGAAGCTTTGTTTGTACAACACATCCCCTCTGCAGAGGGCCAGCATAAGGCCTGTATGCCTCTTAAATGTCTCATAAGCCCCATTATGCGGATGTAAGTTGACTTAACCACCACAAATATCACATGCAAACACTGTACACAGTGGTTACCACACCTCAGAAATGACCAATCTGAGCTGCTGATGGAAGCTAAGGACCTGATCCAAAGCTCACTGATGGGTCCAAATGACTGATTTAGGCTCTGATCTTGCAAACACTTATGTGCATATCTTTCCTCACATGATTAGTCCCACTTCACTGAAGCTGGTCATGCAAGTAAAAACTTAGACATGAATAGATTTTGGACTATTAAGACATTAAATAGCTTTTTGTTTCTTTGTTTCTTTATTGGTTTCCCCTATTTTAATTTATTCCTATCTTTGGCTATTGCTTTATTACTTTTCCATTGTATATTTATATTTGTGGCACAGGCACTAGCTCATAAAAAGTATGGGATAAATTATATCAGTATTGCAAATCTACCAAATGATGTAATTCCTGAATATAACTTGCCTTACTATACAACTCTGTGTGTACGCACATGTGTGAGTGTGTGTGCGCATGTACACATGGGAATAATTAGACAGTGAACTCTTAGGAGTTATTAAACAAACACACTAACAACATAAGGGTTTAACAATCAGAAAGTCAATTGGAGTTGAGCCATTTAATTAAAGAACCAAAAAAATGTACACCAAGGAAAATGTTAAATCTAATGTTCTATTTAGGAAAAAAAATCTGCTATATCAATTTCATTTTATTCTTTGGGCAAGAAAAACTACCGTTGTTTCTTTTGAGTTATTTGCTGCTGCTTATTTCTCACTTTAAGTTAAACCCATTTGTTTCTAATAATATAACTGGTTGTTCTGGAAATCATTATAGTGTCAAAAATAAAGGATTTTCAGCATTTAGTGACAGATAAATAGCAGCAACAAAAATAAATACTGTTTTCATGAAAGTGTTCTTGGTAATAAGGAACAAGGAAATATATAGAATACTAAACTATGTGCAATATCAAAATGGGTTCTAGATGGGATTTATTTTTCTTGAGCATTTCCTATAGTGTTGGCAGCTTTTGGAGATTGCCTATTTAAAGAGAACAGATACACCAACTCCTATAGTTAACCAAAGGGGCCTGATTTTCCAGTCCAATCAGTGGATGTACATTGGTGTAGAAGAGCTAAAAATCATAGCCAATGTCTGGAACTATAAGATTTCCATTATTTTTCCATTTGTTCTTCATACTTGTCATCTTTCTTCAAATATGTATGTCATTCTCAAACTGCATTATTTCTTTACTTTCGAGTTTTGTTTCTCTTACACATTAGACTTCTAATATAATTTAAAGTCTCATTGCCAAATCAATAATAAAAATGTTACAGGAAATTTCCTTCCTAAGTGGGCTAATGAGAAAATCACCCTTCATTATCCAATATCAGACCCTATTGCACACCTTGGCCCTTAAAAACCACTGACATTGTTTCTAGCCCAATTCTATGACCTTTACTGTAGTGACAATCCATGGAGCTAGTCAAATAACTAGAAAATTTACTGAAGAAAAGAATCCTGCACAATAATTGAGATGAGCTAGATGATCTAACTGGTCCGAGTCTGAAGAGTGCAAATAATAAGTAGAAAAGTACATGTAATTACATGCACAATGATTTGCTCATGCAAAATGGGATGCAAAAAATAATTGTCACATTCTATTTGTAATATTAATTGCTCATAAGAGAATACATGCCAGTTGATAAAGTTATACACTTAAATGCAAAGAGGGAAGAGTGGTATAATAAATCAAAATAAGTGATGTATATGTTTTTATGTATAGACTGATATAGACATGCACAGGACAACAAGCTCTTTGGGCAGGGACTATATTTGTCAATGTCCATAAAACATGTAGTACAATAGGACCCCTGAACGCAACTTTAACATAAATAGTGTAGACATATAGGGACAGATCAGGTCATTCTAATTTATGTCATCTAAGGATCCAGCTCATTATTCTTCAAATAGCCAAATATTAAACCCTATTCCAAAGAATAAAATAGAAAAATCACTAAATATATTAAGGTCAAAAATCTCTCATCTGATTGCAAAATTTACAGATTATCTTCAAGTTTAATAACTCAATTCCAGCTAACAAACCAACTGAGGAAAGTATCCTAAAAACCCCCAGACCTGTGACTAATAAACACTAGCATGCTAAGTATTAAAAGGATTTTTATTTATAAGGCATGCCACTTTTCATACAGGAGATAAAATGTCCATGCTCAAATTGTATTCCCTTGAAATAGGGCTGTTAGGCAATTTAAAAATTAATCACAATTAATGGTGTGATTACAAAAGTAATCATGATTAATCACACTGTTAATAGAATAGCATTTATTTAAATATTTTGGATGTTTTCTACATTTTCAAATATACTGATTTCAATTACAACACAGAATACAAAGTATACAGTGTTCACTTCATATTTATTTTTTATTTTTATTACAAATATTTGCACTGTAAGAAACAAAATAGTATTTTTCAATTCACCTACTGCAAGTATTCAAAAATAAAACAATGGAAAACATAACTCCACTCAATCCTATTTCTTGTTCAGCCAATTGCTCAAACAAGTTTGTTCACATTTACAGAGATAATGCTGCCTGCTTCTTGTTTACAATGTCACCTGAAAGTGAGAAGAGACATTCACATGGCACTGTTGTAGCCATCTTTGCAAAATATTTGTGTTAGATGTGATAAAGATTCTTATGTCCCTTTATACTTCGATCACCACTCCAGAGGATATGCATCCATACTGATGATGGATTCTGCTTGATAATGATTCAAAGCAGTGAGGACCAATGCACGTTCATTTTCATTATCTGAGGGAAATGTCACCAACAAAAGGTTGATTCTCTTTTTTAGTGGTTAGGATTTTGTTGTTTCTGCTTCAGAGTGTTGCTCTTTTAAGACTTCTGAAAGCATTTTCCACATCTTGTCCTCATATTTTGGAAGGCCCTTCAGATTCTTAAAACTTCGGGTCAAGTGCTGTAGCTATCTTTAGGAATCTCACATTGGCACCTTCTTTGCATTTTGTCAAATTTGTAGTAAAAGCGTTCTTAAAACAAATGTGCTGGGTTATCAAACAAGATTGCTATAACATAAAATATATGGCAAAATGTAGGTAAAACATAACAGGAGATATACAATTCTCCCCCAGAGCGTTCAGTCACAAATTTAATTAACACATTATTTAACACACATCAGTATGGAAGCATATCCTCTGAAATGGTGGCTGAACATGAAGAGACATATGAATGTTTACCGCATCTGGCACAGATACCTTGCAGTGCCATCTGCAAAAGTACCATGCCAATGCCTGTTCTCACTTTTAGGTGACATTGTAAGTCAGAAGTGGACAGCATTATCTCCTGTAAATATAAACAAACTTGTTTGTCTTAGTGAATGGCTGAACAAGAAGTAGGACTAAGTGGACTTGTTGGCACTAAAGTTTTACATTGTTTTGTTTCTGAGTGTAGTTATGTAACAAAAAATCTACATTTGTAAATTGCACTCTTATGATAAAGAGATTACACTATGGTACTTGTATAATGTGAATTGAAAAATATTCTTTATTTTGTTTCATTTTTACAGTGCAAATATTTGTAATAAAAATATTAAGTGAGCACTGTGCACTTTGTATTCTGTGTTGTAATTGAAATAAATTATATTTGAAAATGTAGAAAAATATCCAAAATATTCAATAAATTTCATTTGGTATTTTATTGTTTAAATAAATCACAATTAATCAGTTAATTGCACTATTAATGATTAACTTTTTTTGAGTTAATCACGTGAGTTAACTGCTTTTAATTGACAGACCTAGTTTATAATGGAAATATTGTGTAACCCTTAACTACATAGGCTATGGTTTAATTAATCTTTCAAAGTATTGATACTTTGTGTATTTTATAGTTCAGCAGACATTCATCTTTTAAATATATTACCATGCTTAAGCTTCAGATAATTCTCTCATTAGTCCTGTTAATATTCTCACTATCAAAAAGTGGGCCATATATTAAGTATTCATAATTTTAAGGTTTCAATTTGACATCAATCATACATTTTGTCACATCTTTCATTTTATTTCTCCCATCACCTCTCATTTCTATGTAAGCCTTCCTGCAGCAGCACCTACAACCTCATGCTCCAGCTATAGTGCCAGGAAGAGTGGCATTCAGTACCAAATGCTGATGTGTCATTTTTGCAATACTATAAATATGACAATTCAAAAGCATTGTTGTACAAACAATAATAAGCATAAAAGTCCTGGGTCCTTAGTGCTGATGATCAGGGTTAGCGCTGATGCTGACTATAGACTAAAAAGAGCATGAACACAATCTGCCTTTGAGCAGAAACATTTTGGCAGAGTCAGTACTGAACCCTATCCCCAACACCTTCTCCTTTACATACTTAATTTTTCCTCTCTATGTGCAAAACAAAATCATTGTTTTAAATAATCTGGGTGGTAATGTCCTCCTTTTAATGAAGGTCATAGTATATATAGATTATAAATCAAAAAGACTATTGTGATAATTTAGTTTGACTTCCTGTACAACAAAAGACTTTCCTGCATTAATTCCAGTTCAAAAATAGAGCCTTTTTAAAAATTGCCAGGGATGGCGAATCCATCAAAACCCTGGTTTAATTACAGTTACAATAGTTAATTACCCTCACTGTTAAAAAAATTGCAATTTACTTCTAATCTGAATTTGCCTGGCCACAGTATAGGCACCAATAAAAGCTAGATATTTACCTCTCATAGTAGTTAATCATCCACAGCAGGTCTTCTGCAATCTTGTCTAAATTCACATGGTCCCCATGGTTCTACCAGAAAGATTAGGTGGCTCTTATCTGATGAAGGTGGTGAGCAAAAGAGATTAAAGTTAAAGAATAGTCTGATGCCCATGGAATATGTACTATAGGCACCATGAAACCTATAGGACAAGTATCAGTAACCTTTGGCACACGGTTCACTAGGGTAAATCCACAGGTTTGGCAGATTGCGGCTCTCACTGGCTGCAATTCACCATTCCAGGCCATTTGGGGCTGCGGAAAGCGGCGTTGTGCAAGGGTTGTGCTGGCCGCCACTTCCCATAGCCTCCATTGGCCTGGGACAGTGAATCGCGCCCAGTGGGAGCCATGATTGGCTGAACCTGCAGATGCAGCAGGTAAACAAATCGGCCCAGCCCGCCAGGGTGCTTACCATGGCGGGACGCATGCCAAAGGTTGCTGATCCCTGCTATAGGAATAAGTATTTGCTAGGTAAGCTATAGGTATAAATTAAGGCAATAACAAAAAAATATAAGCCTGAAGTCCTGTAAGACATTAGATTAGCTAAAGTAATCAAGGCATAGCCCAAAACCTTAACATATGCAGCTGACTAGGGGTATGTCTACACTACAAGATTATACCAATTTTACAGAACTCTGTTTTTTAAAACAGATTGTATAAAGTCGAGTGCACACAGCCACACTAAGCACATTAATTTGGCGGTGTGCGTCCATGTACCAAGGATAGTGTCGATTTCTGGAGCGTTGCACTGTGGGTAGCTATCCCATAGTTCCTGCAGTCTCCCCCGCCCCTTGGAATTCTGGGTTGAGATCCCAGTGCCTGATGGGGCAAAAAACATTGTCGCGTGTGGTTCTGGGTACAGCCTCACACCTCCCTCCATGAAAGCAGCAGACAACTATTTCGTGCCTTTTTTCCTGGGTGAACCGTGCAAAGGCCATAGCACAGCAAGCATGCACACTGCTCAGCTCAAGACAGCAATCATGGAAGTTGTAAACATCTCACGCATTATCGTGCAGTCTATGCTGAACCAGGACTTGCAAAACTAGGTAGTCACAATGCTGCACTATGGGATACTGCCTGGAGGCCAATACCATCAAACTGCGGCCACACTAACCCTAATCCGACATGGCAATACTGTTTTCAGCGCTACTCCCCTCATCGGGGAGGAGTACAGAAATTGATTTTAAGAGCCCTTTATATTGATATAAAGGGCTTTGTTGTGTGGATGGGTGCAGGGTTAAATCGGTTCAACTCTGCTAAATTCGGTATAAACGTTTAGTGTAGACCAGGCTTAGGATAGGCATAGTGAGTGTCAGCATAAAACTGACAGTAAGAACTGTACTCAACCTGTATGCCTTGAGAAATGCCAGAATAATGACCTCTGGTGGTGAGGATGACGACTAAATACATTGGGTTTTTCCACAAGGGATGTTGTGAGTATATGGATGCTGATTTTATATTATCTCTACCTTCGTTGACGGGTTGGAGTCTTTGTGACTTTACTTATTGTGCTATTGTGCTCCCAAGTATGAGTATCTACCCTCCACACTGGGGTTCTCATCCTAATAACAACTTTAATACATCTGGGTCTGATCCTAGACAGGACCCTGTTAAACCATAGAATGTTGAATCGGGGATCCTAATTAATGTATCATCAAATCAACCACTAGGTCAGGCAATCACCAATAAGAGCAAGACATTTATTGTTTACCGTTTTTAAATTTAATCACAATATTCCCCATTCTCAACATAGGGAGATATTACAAATAGCATGGAGTAGTTAAAATCCATTTTTAATAGCTCAAGCTTTGTGGGTGTGAGAGATCTGTCCAATAAATGACTAATATTTAAAATAAAATGAAAAATTCTAACAATACACAAGATTGCAGAAGACATCACAAATCAAAAGATGTCACAAATGGTAATATTACAATTTTTACCAATTAGAAAGCTCAAAAGCAAGTTCACACTTATAAACCCTGATGAATCTTAAGAGAACATCTCTTTAAGTTTTGCTAACTCCAGACAAGTTGGCTGTCAAAAGTAAACTTTAATTTTCTAGTAGCCAAAAGATAGAACACATTTAGCTTTTATCCATTCCACTGTGTGGAAGAGCTTGGCATTTGAGTTAGACAAGTACAAAAGAATCAAAATGTGTAATCTAAATTCAAGGTTAAGTGACTGTGCATTGAAGAAGCATGTCCCAGTGTTTGAATATTGTTGTGTTTACTGGCCCTTCAATAAAGCTGTCAGTGCTATAAACCTGATAGACAGTACTGATCAAGGAGGCTGTCAGATTCAATGTACTGTTACATGCCACAATATCACATGCAAACTATTCCACTATACAGCCAGTAAGAAGAGCTTTGAGAAAAGATGACACGTTTCTGGAGACTGTCTTGCAGTCGACATTTCTTTAGCATGTTTTCAAGCATTGCAACTTTAAAGAAAGAAATTCGGGTTTTTTGGTGAAAAGTATTTTACATAATTCAAAAAATATCAATTCTTTTATGTATATTTGTCCACTTCCAGTTCATAGTGCAAAAAATAAAATTGATCTGTCAAAAGATGAAAAGTTGCCTACTTTGAAATATTTTTTGTATGTTTTCTGCCTTCAATCCTCTGCTAAAATATACTTTTAAAAATCACATGCATAGTCATACCATCTAGTTTTCCTTGTTTTTGAGTTTAGAGAAATTGCAGTGGATGTGCCTTAGCAAAGATTAGGAACAATGCAAAACATTTAAGGCACATAACATACTGCCCATATAGTCTTATCCAGTAAGTATTCATCAATAAAAGTATTTTTATGTAGTATACACCTCAGGTCATCTCTTCTCAAACATGCACTGTGGTGCATGGCACAGCATTTTGAGAGCAATAATGATGTTCAAATTTTCAGATCAGATTGAAGCTATATGAAATTAAAGTTATGTTTGTTTGTGTTTTTTTTATTTGTGGTATTTCCAATTACACAAGTATGACAGTCTCTCTTCCAAGGAACTCTAAATCTAGGGATTAATTAATATATTCTGAAGCCCCACAAGCTTTGTTCATCTGTAGAAATTCTAGAATAGGACAATTTAACAGAGGTGTGTGGGTCTTTATCTCAATGATACCTATGGTTAAGATGAATGAGAAGGGTGTATATCTTGATTGCTGTGTGCCAGTGAAGTGGATAAATAGTGAATTTAAGAAAATAGAGCCATGAAAATATTTGTAATGCAACTCATTTTTATTTAAAATATTCCAGGTTTCCTTATCTATTTTTTCACTAAATTTTAGGCTAGATTCTGATACCTAATCCCACAAATTTTAATACTGAATGCATGGTACTACACAGAATCTGGACCTCTAAATTGCTCTCTTACACAAGGTCATAAAAAGGTGTCCTTGCTGTTAAACTGGCTGTGTTATTAAATATGGTCAATGTTTGAGTAGCAATTATATGACAGACCTTAATTATCTATTCTCTAGGGCTGTCAAGCGATTAAAAAAATCGAATGGCAATTAATTGTGTGATTAAAAAAATTGTTAAACAATAATGGAATACCAAGTAAATATTTGTGGATGTTCTCTACAGTTTTAATATATTGATTTCAATTACAACAGAGAATATAATCTATTTTATTACAAATATTTGCAATGTAAAAAAACAAAAGAAATAGTATTTTTAATTACCTCATACAGGTACTGTAGTGCAATCTCTATCATGAAAGAGAAACAAAAGTAACTGCATTCAAAAATCAGAGGGGTAGCCGTGTTAGTCTGGATCTGTAAAAGCAGCAAAGAGTCCTGTGGCACCTTATAGACTAACAGACATTTTGGAGCCTGAGCTTTCATGGGTGAATACATGTATCTGATGAAGTGGGTATTCACCCACGAAAGCTCATGCTCTAAAACATCTGTTAATCTATAAGGTGCCACAGGACTCTTTGCTGCATTCAAAAATAGAACAATGTAAAACTTTAGAGCCTACAAGTCCACTCAGTCCTACTTCAGTCAATCGCTCAGACAAACTTTGTTATAATTTTCAGGAGGTAATGCTGCCCGCTTCTTGTTTACGATGTCATCTGAAAGTGAGAACAGGCATTCACATGGCACTGTTGTAGCCAGCGTCGCAAGATATTTATGTCCCTTCATCTTCAACCACCATTCCAGAGGACATGTGTCTGTTCAATAATGATCCAAAGCACAGAGGACCGATGCATGTTCATTTTCATCATCTGAGTAAGATGCCACCAGCAGAAGACTGATTTTCTTTTTTGGTGGTTTGGGTTCTGTAGTTTCCGCATCTAAGTGTTGCTCTTCTAAGACTTCTGAACGCATGCTCCACAACTCGTCCCTCTCAGATTTTGGAAGGCACTTCAGATTCTAAAATCTTGTGTTGAATGCTGTAGCTATTTTTAGAAATCTCACACTGATATCTTCTTTGCATTTATTCAAATCTGCTGTGAAAGTATTTTTAAAAACAAACATGCTGGGTCATCATCCGAGACTGCTATAACATGAAATACATGGCAGAATGTAGGTAAAACAGAGCAGAAGACATACAGTTCTCCCCCAAGGAGTTCAGTCACAAATTTAATTAACACATTTTTTAGATGAGCATCATCAGCATGGAAGCATATCCTCTGGAATTGTGGCTGAAGCATGAAGGGCTTTACAAATGTTTAGCATATCTGGCACATAAATACTTTGCAACACCAGCTACAAAGTGCCATGCAAATGCCTGTTCTCACTTCCAGGTGACATTGTAAGTAAGAAGCAGGCAGCAGCATCTCCTGTAAATGTAAACAAACTTGTTTGTCTTAGTGATTGGCTGAGCAAGAAGTAGGACTGGGTGGACTTGTAGGCTCTAAAGTTTTATATTTTGTTTTTGAGAGCAGTTATGTAACAAAGAAATTCTACATTTGTAAGTTACACTTTCATGATAAAGAGATTGCACTACAGTACTTGTATGAGGTGAACTGAAACACACTAATTCTTTTATTGGTCTTTTTCAGTGCAAATATTTGTAATAAAATTATAATATAAAATGAGCACTGTACACTTTGTAGTCTGTGTTGTAATAGAAATCAATATATTTGAACATGTAGAAAAACATCCAAAATGTTTAATAAATTTCAATTGGTATTCTATTGTTTAATAGCGTGTTTAATCACGATTAATTTTTTTGAGTTAGTCACATAAGTTAACTGCGATTGACAGCCCTACTATTCTCAAATTGGAGGTCCTTAATGTTTATGCTCTTTTACAATGCTAGCTTGTCTGTGTAATCAGATTGGATCAGATGAGATTTGCATCCAGGATCTTCTCATGGACAATAAAAATAAGTAAAGAACAGGTACAGAAATATAACTTTCCTTCCATGAATTCAGTCCACATATACAAGAGTATTCACAGAAGCACTGTCAGCAATCAGTGCCACTACCACCATCTCTAATATTTGATCTTGGACAGGAAGAATGGGTGGAGGACACCTGAAAACATGCTGAAGCCCTATAAAGGCTAGAGAAACCATTATTTGAAGCCAAAGACCTCACAAAATATTGATCATTGTCAAGATCTGGTCAGAATTTTTTCAGTGAAACACAGTTTAAATCGTAAGATGCTTGTTCATCAAACATGAAATTTCTTTTGAAAGGGAGACAAGGTGGGTGAGGTAATGGCTTTTATTGGACCAACTTCTGTTGGCGAGAGGAGTTTGAGATTACACAGAACTCTGCTTTAGGTCAGCTCAAAAGCTTTTTCTTTCAAAAACAGAAGTTGGTCCACTAAAAACCATTACCTCACCCATTCTCGGACCAACACAGCTACACCACCACTGCATACGAGATAGAAAAAGCAAGTCAGATTCAATGAAATTTTTCTGAACCACAGACAAGAGTTCCAATAAAACGCTGTCTGGTTCCCCTGGAAAGCCAGTGGAAGTCAGAGGAACACTACAAGTAATTATTTCACTATGAATGAAACCCTATTTCTGTTTTTATGACATTACATATCCATTATCTCATTTCTGATGTCTGTACATATAAGAAAATATGCTACATTTTATGCTTCCAGATCACTGAAATGATCCAGATCTCTTATTTTTATCATCTCTATTCTTGTTACCCAATAAGTGTTTGGGCCTTTTGCGAATACTGTTAAACTCTTGATCCCATTAAACTCTTGGTGTGTCAACTGAATTTTTTCTGGACTTGTACTATAACATGATAAAAGAGTAATGAGGAAGAGTCTTTGTTTCCTCATGTAATGATGTTCAAACCTATCCTTCAGCAGCAACGAAAACAAAAGCAGTAATAGCATGGTGATGCCAATATAGTAGTGATTTTCAATCTCTTTTCACTTGTGGACCCCTAAAAAATTTCAAATAGAAATCTTAGATATAGTCTGTGGACCCCCAGGGATCTATGAACCACAGATTGAAAACAACTACAATAGAGATTTCAGAGCCCAGAGTCTATTTACAAGGTGTCTCTGCTGCGGTGTGACACTTTACTAGCTACCACAAATGAAATAGCTGAAGTTTCATGAAAAAAAATTAAATGTCTAAAGGACCAAAACTATAATATGACACCCATCCCATCAGACCTCAAAAAATGATATTCCAAAACAGCAGAGATAATATCAATGAACACATTACAAGATCTGCATGTTGATTTAAAAAAAAAAAAAAAAGACACAGATATATACACAGAGAAACTCCAAGCTGAAGGCTTGGTTATTCTGAAAAGTGGTATTATAAACCCAGAAAATTCAGAGTTAAGGTTAAACTTAAAAGAAATGCAGACATATTAAGATATGACACTGCAGTTAGTGCAAACAAAAGACCTACGTCCTATATTGATGCCAGGAAAAAAATCTCTTCAAAATCAGTTGAACCACCACATCAAAAAGTATGTGGAGTAAACAGTTTTCCCCTTCCTCATGTTCAAAACATTCCTCACCATGTGCATTCACACACTACCTTTCCCCCGTTTGCTCCACCCACTATATTTTCTTGCATGTCCTCACAGTTTCCTTCCCTCCTGACCATCCACAATCCCCTGCAAATGCACCCCAATTTTCCCTTTCCTCCTGCTCTTGCATGTCATCTACACATCCATCCACTCAGCTTCCTTTTCTTGTCCGCCAAGTTGAGTTGTTCTGATGTAATGGGTAATTTCTGAAAAGAACTGTTTAGTTTTATTTTGCTGCTTTTTCATAACAAAGTTTATTCATGAGCACAGGCTGAATAATGAAAATATGTTCTTTCAGAGAAACTGAAAGAACTGTCCTGAGTCAAAAGGGGCACCATCTGCTACTTTGCTCACTGGGATTGAGGTCAGAGGCTGCTCTCATTTAGGATGTCTTCTCTCAGAATGGCCACCACTTTCCACTGTACACAGAGGGAATGAAACCAAGCTCTCCTCAGAGAAAATGATAACTATATGGGGCGAGTTGGAGAGGAGCACTTTGAGAACTAGTTGAAGGAAGACAGTGACCACCTTTGGGAAGGGCAGACTGTGGCCTCATTCCCGTTGAGAACAATAGTGAGATGGTAACAGTTTTGAGACATCAGTTCTTCATGGAATTATTTGAAGTAGGGATCAATCTCAGATTCTCCAAAGGCTCTATCCTTTTTAAAATAGCTTTTGCTAAAGGAGCAACTTTCATTTAAGAGTAAAAAAAGGAATATTGATCTTAAAAGGAAAGACATACGTCAACTATAGCCTATGCAAAATATTTCAGAGAGTTTTAACTATAAGAAACTTTTGAAGATCCTGGAGGGGGAGTGGGGAGGTGAAGTCTGACACAGATTGCTAGATTCTTCAAGGAATCCATTTTAAAATTCATATTAACTTAAACTGATTAATGTTTTTCCTATGACGTCTCAGAAAATTCATATCATATTCAAAGTGCTGTAATTTTGCAGAGTATTTTTCCATACATAACAAAGATGAATCGCTGCTTTAAGTGTAAAACTCAACTCATCTTTAACTGAGTTGCAAGAAGTGTCTCTACATTAATGAGTGAAATAATGCAGAATTCAGGTGGTGGGGATCAGGACTGGGAGAAGCAGTTTGACAAATATTAAATTGGAGTGGAGGAGAGAGAATGATGAGGGAAAATGTGTGTCATTGTACACATATTATAAAGAGACCTAAAAGACTAAAATGATATCAGAAAATGTAAAATGTAATGTAATGAAAGGGTATTGATAAAAGTGAACACAAGGTCCTCATCCCCTTATGAAATATAAAAGCATGACAAAAAAAAGTCATGAAACGTGTGTATTATTTTCTATATATTCTTTTATACTGTGTCAATGCTACTTTGAATCTTACTACACTTTGTTATTTTCATTGTCCAAAACTTTGCTATTGCTATTTCAATGGCATTAAAAATAAGCCACTAATAAAAAAGATACTGTATCTTTATATCTCAAAGATGCATTTAGAATGATTTGTTGAGAATAGAAGCTTTAAAAAATTACAAGTGAAGAAACTGCCATGATTCCTGTCAGCATCTAACTGCATATAAACAACCTTATGGCTCTTCCTTACCCTCAGTAGAAATAGAGCAGGGGAAAAAAGATATTAGCAAGCACATTCAGTGAGGAATCACTTAACATTACCTGACACTACCATGCAAGACAATTATTCTCTGGCTTGTACAGTACAGTACGCGCAGCCCTTGGCTGTTCTTTGAGTTTCTCTTACACAAGTATAATTACTTCAGGGAGATTGAGTACATGGAACTAATTGATGTTTAACATTTAAGAAATGTAACACGATTTTATGCCTGTGTAAAAATGTCAAAAGTAATTCATGGGTTTTTTTAAAAAAATTTCACTGCTGGCCGAAATCAATAGTTACACATGGGAAATTATTCTAAATAAAAGTGCCACTTCTAATACAGAACTCTTACAGGAAAAAGTAAACTTTACCTTTGATGTTGGCACATCTACAAAATGACAGCAATAATACGGAGTTTGAATGTGAAATCAGGAACACAGACTTGAAGCAAACATACAAGTAGCTATAAAACTTGCCTAGCTGCTGAAACTAAATAACCAAAATAATGTTTTGACCCAAATTTGTTCTATTTATTTGATGGAGTCACTTTAAATTGTCAGATACATGACAGAGCTCTTTAGTGTTAACCTGAGAACAATACTGAACTGCACAGTTGTCACAAAGCTCCAGCTCCAAACACAGACACCTGAAATGAACTAAAGGAGAATCAACTTTGTTTTTTAGCAGAGAACCATCATACATTTACACATCAGCCAATTCACTACTTAATCTCAATTTCCTTTGAGCACTTGGTCTCAAAACTCACTTCTAATACTGATGCAAAAAGTCTGTGGCCAAAACGGAACTTCAGTTATTTCTGTTCTGCATGTTATGACAACAGGAAACTTCAATTCAGTAGTTGGTATCAATATCAGATGCTCCAAAAAAATGAGTCCCCTTTAAAACATCCTCTAGCTTTTATCAGAATGGGAGCTCTCTCTAGAGCTGGGCAAAAATTGGAATTTGACATTTCAACATTAACATCCTGAAACAGGACAGAAAAATTGAAAAAAGTTTCATGGAATGTGTGTCAAAACACTTTAAGACAGACAAGGTAGAATGTATTTTATCAGACTAACTTCTGTTAGTAGAACAGACAAGTATTCAAGCTTCATCGAGTTCTTCTTCAGGTCTGGAAAATGTAACCAGAATGTCATAGCTAAATACAATACGGGATACATTATTTAACATAAGAGATTAACACACGTTGCAAGAAACCACTTACATCAAATAGGAAATTAACACCTCTGCAGTCATAAGACAAAATGATTAGTTGGTTACAAATTGTTTTAATGAGGCATAAAAGCAGCATCTCAGATGATCATTTTTAGTGCGCTGCAGAGTTATGCTTTTAGGTCTGGTCTACATTAGAAAGTTAGATTGACCTAGCTACATTGCTCAGGGGTGTGAAAAATTCACACCCGAGAAACGTAGTTAAACCAGCCTATGCCCCACTGTAGACTGCTGCTGTCAACGTTGCTGCTGTCTCTTGGAGAGGGATTAAATACAACAAAGGAAAAAACCCTTCATGACGGTCATGAGTGTACACTAGAAAATGCTAATAGTGTAGTTTATACTCACCCTTAAATTGCCAGAATCATCTTTTTACTTGATTTCTTGAAACATGCTTGAACCTTTTATGTTAAACAAACCGTGCACCTTGTATTCAGTTGTGACACACTGGTTCTGTTCCAGATCAAAAGACGAGCTTTCTGAAGCTCGATAGCTTATCTCTTCTACGAGCAGAAGCTGGTCCAATAAAATAAGTTACTTTATTTACCTTCTCTCTCTCATATTTTGGGATAAACAGCTACCACACCACTGCAAAGAAACATTCGACATTTTCAATCAAAGTAAACATTTTAACAATCCTGAAACTGGTTTAATTGACTCAAAACCTTTCCTTTTAAGTCAGATCAACATTAAACCAAATTTCTTTACCCCTGTTGGAGCTGTAGTTCAGGCTCTGTTGTCTCATATGGACCTAGCTCTCTGGAAGACCACATCCCTTCCCTTTGTGCACATGCTGTCTTTAATTACATGTGTATGCACCCCTTCCTCATTCCCACCCCACTCAGGGTCCCTATCTCATTCAGAATTAGAACTATGCAGAGAATGGTAATTTCATTTCATGGAGAATTCTGATATTTTAATATTTGGGTACTTGGAAACCCCAAAATTTCAAAATTTTCTGCAAAAGGACATAGAGCTCTGGGGCAGGGTGTCTAGTGGGTTGCCTGAGAGCTGTGGTCCCTGATTGCCCTTGGATATCTGGCCCCAAGTCAGGCCTCTTGGTGGGGCAGCCCAGGCTCCACAGCTCTGCAGCATCTGAGAAACCTGCCAGGGGGGCTGCTGAGAAGCTAGGTGGGTGAGCTGGCAGAAAGCCAGGCAGCTCAGAACATTGTCAAATTCAAACTATTTTGATACTGACAAAAATTAGCAAGTTTAAAGAACTTTATCATTTTTCTGCCCAGATCTATCCAGAATTCAGTTCTTCAAAGGTGCTGAGGAACGAAGTGCAAACCTGAAGTATCCTGTCTTATTTATTGTGTGTTGTCTGACTTGCACATTGAGGATGACATTCTGGCCCCAATGAAGTAAGTGGGAATGTTGCCATTGACTTCAATGGGGCCACTCTTTCACCATAAAGGTTTAATCTTCTTGATCAGTCTGTCTTCAGTCTGGCAAAGCATTTAAGTACACATAGTTCCATTAATTTCAATAGTCACGCTCATCTGCTTAAAGTGAAGGACATGATTAACTCACACACTGAAGTCAATCCGACTACTCGTGGTTAAGTGAACTGCTGTATTGTAAATCAGAGTGCTCTACAACTTCTAGGATCAAATCCTCAGTTTTATTCTGGGCCAAATTATGTTTGCAGAGAGTAAATCTAAGCAAAGTCCAAATATGCATCAATGTAACTCAGCACCCTTTTGGGCTTTCAGTGGACAGGCTGAAGTACATACAGCAAATGAGACAGTCATCCAGAAGTTCCCATTCTTCATTCATTATGATGTTTGGATTGTGTCAAATGACCTAAGTAGGTATTTACTCACCGATTGGTGAAGATAAAAATAAATAGTCAATAGTCGCATCATCCACTGAGCACCATCCACTATGGACACTGAATAAGGCAGGGTTATTTGGAAATAACATGTCTTGTAATTAGTGACTATTGTAGGGCACATGCACAGGAATGGCCACTGTTCCCTGGCAATTTTCAATATGGCATTTCTTTTCAGCTGCTCACAACCTTTGTATTTTTTCATTTCTTATTTAATACAGAATGCAGAAACTTTACATGGTGTAGTATATGTTTCAATTGGCATGACTTGAGGATGGCTGCATTATTTACAAGCAGCAAAATTGTCTGAAATGGTCAATCAGGACACCTAGTGCCAATGCAGATGGTTTGTGATGCAAACAGTGGTTCACTAAGGAATAAGCTGAGATCACCTACCTTACTCATTTCATGTATGCTACTGCATGGACATACAGAATAGTAGCAGCTGGAAGTCATTACTACTGGAAGAATTTTAATTAATAGCTTAGTGGCTAATGTTTATTTTCATCCCATTACCAAATCCTTAATCATCTAGTTTCTCAGAAAACAAGAACTTTTTAACATGGAATGATTGCAACTTTCACACTGCTCACTGGGGAGCCAGACCTCCAGACTGTATCAGCATCTCTAATGCTCCAGTTGGCCAAGTTATTAGAAGTTAATTGCAGCATATTCACTAAAAATGTCAATTTTGCAAATGTTTTTACTTCTAATTTCTGTATCTCTTTAAAAAACGTTTTAATGAGTTAGCAAGTACCTTGGGAGAATTAAAATTAAAGTACAGATTTTAAGATATATAGTAAAGCAGTAAGATCAGATATAATCTCATATGTATAGCAAACATATCTGTTAAAAAGGGAAGTACTGTAGATAGGATTTTGGCTCTTAAATTTGTAAATAGAAACTAAGATGAAACCATAATCCATATATGCCAAGCTATTTTATTTTATTGATTACTTAACTATTTTCCTAATTAGTTTGACAACTTTGTTAACCAACAAACACCACAGATTAGTGCCGTTTTAAATTAATAATGAAATATAGGAGTATAAAATAAAATGCATAAATTTGGATTATTCCACTTGTTAATGAGAATGAGGCTAATAATTAGTGAAATTATATATATTCAAATTTAAGTTCATTACTACCTTTGTATTATACAATACACATTACATTTCTAACACCATTTGACTTTAAAGACTGTAATTTTACCATAAATATATATATTATTAATGGATTATAATAGTGGCTGATATACTTTGTATTTTTTTTTTTAAATAAGCTTAGGGACATCTTGTAAACAACGAACCATCTCCTAGTTTCCCTTTGTCATGGTGTGTCTGGCCTGTACTAGTTCTGCTGCTTCTTATGCCAGCTATGCAAATCAGTTGTTTCTTTTTCACTAAAAGGAATCTTTAGTGTGTCCTGGTTCAAATGTGACGTACTGTTCATTCAGCCTTGTATTATGTTGCCAAGCAGAACTGGAATTATCATGAGACTATCACTGATTGCTGGACTGCATGTTAGGCCAATAAATATGTATATGTGCTGAATAGTAAATGACTTTATTAGCAATCATCTTATTATGCCATTATATTTTTACGTTTTCAGAAAACCACAAAACAATCCAATAAAAAGCTCACTCAAATCACTTTAATATATGTTCATCTTGAACAACAAATAGACAGAGGAAAGATGGTAAGTGAAGGAAAGCCAAATGCCTCCTTGCCCTGAAATATAGAATTGAATATTCAAAAACTTCCCAATAGATAAATAAATTAGAGAGATAGAAATTTCAATAAAGCATAAAGGAGAAAATAAGCAATGTATGATTATAGATCAGGTAAGGAATAACATAACATATTTCAACTGACAAGAAAAGAAAACCATTCCAGATTGAGAAGTTAGTAATACTGAGGGCTTGATTTTACACATGCACACAGAATTGAAAAACCAATCACATGCTAATTTGGATTGAAATTTGAACAAATGAAATAAAATTCAGGGAAATGAAAGCTCAGTTATGATAGCAGCATTCCACCCCCATACAAACCATTGATAGACGCAGCATGACTAGTTATATAATGAATAGGAATAAAACTAACTTTAGAAAAGTATAAAACAAGATATAGCTCATTCAGTGAATTGGCTTAGCTCTCCCCATAGTACAGGATTTATTTCACTGGGCCACTCACAGAGAATAGATCTCTGTCACTTTCAAATGTCTCATTGGAATTATAGTTTACATCTTGAAGACTATTCTACAAATGACCTGGTAGGACCCTATAATCATTTGTTGTCTGTGACCAGTAATACAATGTATGGAAAAAAATATTTAGGAACTATGTTATCGTCACAGTTCACTTTAGCCTACAGATAGTGTGTAACAGAAAAAAAACATATGGTGCTGGTGGCAGACATCACATTAAGAATCCAGCCAAGTGGCGCACAGATCACTGTATTTAAAACCCTAGGTTATATCAGTCTCAGATGTAAAACAATCTTTTTCCTCCTCTATAAATTCTGTTAAATACAATCTACTGGAACTCTTTAGAGAGTGAATAGCTCAGTTAATCTGGGCTGTGATGGTATGGTAACAAAGCTGAATTCTCATGAGTGTTAAAATTTGTAAGTGTGATTGCTTGAATTCAGATGAGATTGAGATATTTGAGGCAGCAGGTCCATTTTTGGAAGGGATAAACTGCCTTAAATTCATGTTTAATTTATCGAAGTTCATCAGTTGGTACTTTCAGGCTCATACAACTGATGCCAGACCTGGCTTATTAAACATTTTACTGGATATTGACCTTGCTACACTTTTCCATACTTTTGTGGCCTCCAACAAGGAATATCATAATAGACTATTAAAGACTACTTGAAACTGCCGCTAATGTAAACAGGCCTTGCTGTTTAATGAGATTGTCTTCCCAATCATCTCTGTAGACAATCATTTCTGAGCACAATTCAAAGTGTGTGTTTTTTTTAATTCATACACTGGTTTGTGTTCTATTATGTTCTGGTTTGTGTTCTCTCTCAATGCACTATCATAGATGATATTAGTCAATGCACTCTTGCTTGCTTGCATCTCTTGGAGCTGTTGGCAAGACAAGAACAAATCAAACACTGGACCATGCTTCTCCATGCGTTCAAAGCAGCAACAGCTTGTGCAACTATTTGCCAAGAGGCTGTGATAGGTTTACATTTACTTTCATTAGGTGGCATGGCACATTTTATTTAGGGTTTTTTTCTATTAATTGTTACTTTAATTTGCACATGGGCACCTGCAGATATGATTATCATACTGGATATAAAGCATGGCCATTTTATGGCTGAGAGAAATTTCACAAGAGCTGTGAAGTGATGTGCTTCGGAACTCTAGCCTTATACACTTAACCAATATAAAAATACTCTCAACTAAAATAATTACAGATTACTAAGGTCCAAGCAGCCTCATAAATAATGGAGTTTCCACTGATGGAAACTGTTACCCAGAACAAGCCATCCAATAATTACAAATAAGCAATACCATTGCATTCATCCAGTGGAATGTAGTGTCCTGTTCAGAGAAGAGAGAACTTGCTCATAAACATATATTAATATATAACTAATATCAGGCTGTTGGGCACAGAGAGGCACTTATAGTTCTTTGGCTCTCTAAATCCCATATTAACTAAAGCATAGTTAGTTTTGTCTATTTAAGTGTCTTCCAGACCTAGGAAAAGTAGTTACAGAAGGGATTACCAATTACACTATAGGAATCTATTAAATCTGCACAAAGAGCAGCCAAGACAAAGACGACTTAATAAAACCACACCCATCTTATCTAGAAGAGGGACAATGGTGTTTGATGATTTTAACAGCAAATTTTGAAGAAAGAATAGAACAGTAATATTTTATTTTCTCTAATTTCAAGTATAAAACTATATAGCCTATGTTGCAAGATTGTGGGAGTAATCCACTGGAGAAGGAAAAGTTGTAATATAAATAATCACATTTTCAGAAATGGAGGGCAGAGATCTGCAGGAAAAATGTGCTTAGACGTGTAGACTTTCAATTATATGTAAAGTTCCCAGAGTTGTGTGAAAATAACCACCTATTGTCTGGCTATACTGAAAGGAAACAGTTGATTGGGGTTTAATCAGGCCACAACTTTATTATTAGATGTCTGGGATGACCGAGCAGATATAAAGTATACAGTGCAGGTAACACCATGTTTTTTTTTCATAATTACCCAGCGGGGCTTTTACCAGCTCCCCCTTTTTTCCCCATCCAGGTTATCATAACCTAGTCCCAGATTTGGACCTTAGCATCCAAAATATGGGGGTTAGCAAGAAAACCTCCAAGCTTAGTTACCAGCTTTGACCTGGTACAGCTGCCACCACCCAAAAAATTAGAGTGTTTTGGGGCACTCTGGTCCCCCCAAAAACCTTCCCTGGGGACCCCAAGACCCAAATCCCTTGAGTCTCACAACAAAGGGAAATAAACCTTTTCCCTTCCCCCCTCCAGGTGTTCCTGGAGAGATACACAGAAGCAAACTCCGTGAATCTAAACAGAGGGAGTCCACCCTCCCTAATTCCAGTCCTGGAAACACAAGCACTTCCCTCTTCACCCAGAGGGAATGCAAAGTCAGGCTAGTAAATCTAACACACACACAGATTTCCCCCTGACTTCTTCCTCCCACCAATTCCCTGGTGAACTGCAGACTCAATTCCCTGGAGTTCCCCACTAAAGAAAAACTCCAACAGGTCTTAAAAGAAAGCTTTATATAAAAAGAAAGAAAAATATATAAAAATGGTCTCTCTGTATTAAGGTGACAAATACAGGGTCATTTGCTTAAAAGAATATTGAATAAACAGCCTTTTTCAAAAAATACAATTCAAAGCCCTCCAGCAACTATATTCATGTAAATACAAAAGAACACATAAATCCCTATCTGATCTTTGGTACTTACAACTGGGAAACAGAACATTAGAAAGCAGGAAACAGAAATCACTTCTCATAGCCGAGAGAGCATACAGGCAGAAGACCCAAGAACAAAGGACTCACACACAAAAAACCCTCCACCCAGATTTGAAAAAGTCTTGTTTCCTGATTGGTCCTCTGGTCAGGTGTTTCAAATTACTTCTTTCCAGGTGTAAGAGACATTAACCCTTGGCTATCTGTTTATGACACAGGTCCCTCCAGCAAATCCATTGCTAGGACCTTACTGTCCCTCCCCCCTGCCCTCATAGGAGGGTTAATTATAGGAGTTCCAAATCCCACCCCTCCGTTCATTCCTTTAACAAAAAACACTTCTCTTTGAATCCTTTTCCAAGACATTTATCTGGGCACTGAATACCTTTCCTATGGAGTACCTGCACTGGACATCCGCCCTACACTTAAATAAGGAGTTTTAACATATGGCCTACATGCATCCGACGAAGTGGGTATTCACCCACGAAAGCTCATGCTCCAAAATGTCTGTTAGTCTATAAGGTGCCACAGGACTCTTTGCTGCTTTTACAGATCCAGACTAACATGGCTACCCTTGATACATATGGCCTACTGCCCTTCATGCCATTCATGAACAGAGCCCTTCCTGAACTTGCTGTGGGGAAGGTGAAAAAACCCCAACTGCACTCAAACGAATATGGTGGTAAGGGGAAAATTCCTTCTCACACCCCTAACAATGCCCATAGCTGATATTGACCAAACCTAGTATTTATCACCTAAAACAGGAGAGAGGGTAGGTCCTCCTTCAGCCTTCTCCCTGTAAAAGGGAGGCTTCAGGCACAGAATTGCCCCTTTTAAACCCTGAATTCCTAGGGGATGAGTCAGCAACCATGCTGACCCTTTTGCAACAATTTTTACCTCCCCCTATCCCAGCCATAAAGTACGGTTCCCTTCATTCTGCCACACAGCCAAATACCCTCCCCTCCCCCCACACACTCTTAAAGGTGCAGGGGAGTCATTCCCATGCACCACTTCTGTTTTTGTATGTAAACTACTAACTCAATCCCAACTTGTTTCACACAGTAATTGTGTGCACAAATGTAAGATATCAATGTGCACAGACCTTCATATATTTTAGGACCAGAAAAGACCACTATGATCATCTACTATGACCCCTGGCATAGAACTTCACCCAATAATTTGTGCAGGAAGCCAATGTTTTGTTTTCTGAAAGTTGGTCTCTAAACATTTAGAGTTCTTAAGAGCTCTTTTCTAGATAATGTACCATTTTATTCAAGGTATTTAAGGGACCCAGTATTATAGGGCAAATGGTAACGATACCTTATTGTCTGGATTGTACCCCAAAATGTGACAATAGAATCCCCACCATATTACATATTGAAAGTACTTGCAAATATTAAGCCAAGTCCTATTAGCCTTATATAGGCATTTAGTTCAATGTGATTACTCATGTGAGTAAATACTGCTTCTCTGATTGTTTCAGGTTGAAGTCCACTGTGATACTCGGGAAGCAGGGACTTATACAATTAATGTAGTCATGTCTTCCTGATGTAAAATATACAAGTCTAAAGTTGAACTGCAATAACTTGCAAAAATACCTTAGAAGTCATAGAAATTGAGTTATGACACATTTTATGCAAAAATCTTTTGAACAACATCAGAAAGCACTGAAGCTTCTACTTTCAAGTGAAGTGCATGCTTTTAGCAAAATGGTAGCTGCCATACATAAAATCTTCTGTAAATTAGTCCCTGTCACGAGAGATTTAAATCCCTGATAGAATAAAAAAATGAAATAATTCATGATAATTTGTTGCAAGCTCTGCATTCTCTAAGGGGAAATTTAAACAGGAACAGTTAAATATTCCTCCCCAGGATATAAAAGTAAATAATTCAGGCAAAAATATTTATCTTCAGATAATATGAATATTGAAAGGGATTCCTCAACCAGCTCTGATTTCAGATCATCTTAACCAGGTGATTCTATTTCCAAAATTTGTTCAGGCGAATAAAAGCAGCGTAATTTAATAAATAACTTGACCTCAGATGAGTGTGTGTTTAAGATGCATTGCTTAATGATTAGTATATAAATGGTCTCAGCTAGGCTGGAGAGCTAGTCTGTGCCCACATTGCAATTGAAACTGCACAGCTGATAAATGCCAGCGTGGCAATTGTATGTCTGTGTTTATACACACGAAGATTATTTAGATGTTTAGGAACAGATCCTCAGCTGTCAAAAAAGTCAGAGCTCAGTCCTTAGCTCCACTGAAGTTAGAGGTTTGATGGTTTACACCAGTGAGAATGTGGCCCTTATTCCTCCCACCCTCTCCACTGTGAAGACTAGAAAGGTAGCATAGCCAGAGCACACTGCACTCGAGCTATCCTTAGCTGTTGGATGGCTTCTTAGGACTAGGGCCATCGCCAGGTGGTGTCATATACACTAGCCCCAGGATTCTGTTTTCTATGCCAAACCTAGAACCATAATAAAACCAGCCCTGGATTAGTGAGCAGGAGAAAGGTGCAGCAGAGAATCTGGCCTGCTAGAGCACTTCAATTTTAGTTAATGTTTAAAGTACTGATACTTCTACAGATAATACCAGAACCAATTCTACTCCATCTTCCATATCCATCATTTCTTCTATTCCTTCCTGTGAGGACTTCACTGTTCTGTTAATTCCCCATTCCAACTGATAGTAATTACTTTTCACACTGAGAGACTTAAAGGACATCTTGTTCTGCAAAAATGCAGATCACAACTACTTATTTTCCAGATTTATGGCTTCTTGTATCTCACTTGAATCTTTCTAATTGAACAAGATGAGTCTGAAGTTTGTAAATGGGATTTAGAACTTTGCATTCTAGATTACCAGTTTAAAAAAAGCCAAAATCTGAAGGGAGCAAAAATGTTACCCCTCTTATACAAGTTTGGTGGTCGAAACCCATCCCCAGCAAAGAGTTGCTCACATCATAAAAGCTGTTATGATAATTGGTAATCGGGCTTCGCAAAGGGGCAAGAATTTTCAACTGGCATGAGAACTAATGGGGGGTTAGTTTCCTGTGATTATCACTCCTAGAGATGGTCTCTATATATCAGGGTTGAGGTACATTAGTGTGACTATGAGAAAAAACTTGCACTATCACTGTCCATGCAGTACCACGATGAAGAAAGGATTACGGTATCTTGGGCTGCCAATTCAGCAACGTTCAGGGGGAAAAAAAAACGAAACACCACACACAAACTAAACTGCAATTTCTCATTTAAATTTCTTGTACCACGTTGCACTGGGACTACAAAACTGCTCCTTTTCGTCAAATTGTGACACACAATGCTTCCTAAAGGAAGTTTGCCAGCAGATCTAGATAATACAAAATGGCAGCAGGACGACTGAGTTTGGCTGCTAGCTGTTCTATTATCTTATACTTGCTTTAAAGATAGCTGGCAAAAGAAGGTGTAAGAAAAAAGGAGAAAGGTGAAATACAAGATGGGGACGGACAAAGGACAGAATGAAGACAAAAATAAATAAATACCACCACCACCCAGAACTTCTATAGTACTTTTCATCAGTAGGCCCCCGAGTGCTTTATAAAGGAGGCATGTATAATTATCCCCATTTTTCATATGGGAAAATTGAGACACAGAAGGGAAGTTAGTTGCCCAACACCCAGCAGTAGAGGTGGGAATAGTCATGAGCCCTATACCAATGCTCTAGGTCACACTACTCTTTTGAGAAACTGGAGCAACAGGAATACTGTCATGTCTTACAGTTACTGCAGTCGAGCCCACTATATTCTAGTCTTGGATTCTGCCAGATTACAAATTATTTTAAGTTGTCAGGGTTCAAAGCTGGGGCAGAGTATTCTTTTCCTAGGGGCTATTCTGCTAGTATGATGTTATCATTAATGTATAAGGCATTATGTACACATAATTGCTGGTTTGCTGAGAGAACTATTAAGGTTTCTCAGAATATGATACACCATATGGTACTGTAACTGCAAAGTGTTACTAAGATATCACATTTCAGACTCTTTTCTTATGAGAAGGCATCCCTCTGAAAATATTTATTCCTACCTGGATTCCAAAGAAAACAAGGTTCAGAGTGAACCACAGTATTTCATAATAAATTATTGATGGTGACATAAGAATATCACGAGTGCTGACTGCGTAAGATATTAGTTTAATATTTTGTTTGTTTTGAATGTAAAGTTCCCATCCCTTTGATCTCAGCTTTCAAATGTTTTGGGGGCAGATCTTTAGCAGGAGTAATTTGTGGAGCTATGACAACTGAAGAAATTTTCTGAGTTCAGTTAGAATTACCCTCTTGGCAATGGTGTTTTCTTATTTTGAAATAATGGAGTTTGGAAAATCATGGCATGTTTCATCCATAACTTTGTTCAGACTGCTACATTAACAGGTAGCAGTGTATGCCAAGACCCCATGCATTTTTGAGCACTGAAAAATACAAAAAGGTGGAAACTAGTCTGACTTACTGGTGTGTTTGTACTGTTAAAATATTAGAGCTGTAAGAACATGTTTTGTGTCTAGACTTTATGAATATAGTGTAAGATGCTGAATATACTGATCTCACAAACTTTGCTGCCAAGAATATCAATGTATATCAAGTATTTCCATTTTAAACCTGTGTAATAGTGTTAAGGTAAAAGGCTCATCCTGCACACAAGATAGCCCATTGAAGACAAATTAGGCATTGTGTAGCAGAAGATAGAGACCTTGCTGATTGCATTCCTCATCAGGAAGGGGAGGCCTGTGCAGGAACTCATCGCATCCCCTTAGATTCTGGGGTGAGGGGGATAAAAATCCCTGACAAGAAGAGACTGGGATTTTTATGCTGTCTGGACTCTGAAGGGCAAAGCTTCTTAAACATAAGCAAGAGATCCCCCTGCTGCTTGGCCTAGGTCAGCCCTAATGGACATATAGCATTTTAAATCTAATACTATATATCTCATGTATGTTTCCTGTTTTAGTTTTATAAATAACTAACTCATTTCTTTGTTATTAGATTATTTATTACATGATTGGCTACAGGCATTGTCTTTGGTTTGAGATCTGAGTACAAAGGACCTGGGGCAAGTGTCTGGTGCTTTGAGATGGGGAGTGACCTGAATATTGTTGTGATTAGTGCTGTAAAACAGTGACCGTTTATCACATCACACAGCTTGCATGTGTTGCAAGATAGACTGGAATGCTCAAGGACAGAGGTTCTCAACCAGGGGTCTGGGGACCCCTTAGGGTTGTGAGAAGGTTTCAGGGTGTCTAAAGCAGGGCCCCACCATCCAAGGTTGAAGCTGAATTTAGCTTCGCAGGGGCCTTAGGGGGTAGCAAGCAGGGCAGTTGCCTAATGCTGGCTCTGGCTTTTATATGTAGAAAACCAGTTGTTGTGGTACAGGTGGGCCATGGAGCTTTTATAGCATGTTGGGGGGAGGGACGGCTCAGAAAGAAAAAGGTTGAGAACCCTTGCTCAAGTGGACTATCTGTGATAAGACTGTTCTATAATTACATTTCAGCAACTCAGTAATAAGTGTAAATTCCTAAAGCACTAGAACAGACAACTTGTTTGGGGTTTCTGCCCTGTGTATTGACAGTCTGCCATGTGGCTGGCACTTATGGTTGTGAGCCTCTCCAAGCAGCATGACACTAAGTCAGTTATTACCACTTAAAAGGATTCCTGAACATCAAGTAGGCCTTAAAAAACAATATTTAGATCAATCACAGCAGGGGAAATTGGCTTTGGCACACTGCTACTAGCAGCATTATTATTAAAAATGCTTGATTCATTTTAAAAATGATGAAATGTTAAAAAGGACACAGGCACATCTGCCACAAGTACAACTGAAAGTCTACTAAGCAGTAGCACAATACTGCTCCTCCTCTCAAGATATACCTGATTTGCTGGAAGGTTATTGGAGTTAAAATTGGAAGAATAAAGTAGAATCTGTAGAAGTCAAGAATTCATCACTTTCACCATAAAGCAGTTGCAGAAATATGTATTGATTGCAGAAATACACACATCCCTCTTCAGAAACACTTCAAAAAGGTTCTTATGCTTTAAAGGATATGGAGGGCAAGAAAAATCAAGCTGGCCAGACCTATGCGATTTGGCCTTTTAATACCCACATATTTTACTGTCATCGATCATTTCTGAACTAGTGATTTGCACAGAAGGAAACATTGCAACTGTCATCTGTATCTTGCAACATCAAGAGCTGTTAATGTCTGCTGTAAAGTAATAAAGGGGCAAAAGTAAGGTGTGTCATGATTTTCAAACGTCTCACTTGTTTTTTTACAATACCCCTAGAAACTTAGAACTGAAATCTGTTTTCTATTTTTGTTTTTACCCTACCCTGCAAATGTTTTTTCTTGTGAGCTTGCTTATTAGAGCATTACTGCTGTAGTTATTGGTTTGTTTCTTAAGCCAGCACTGAATAATTGTCTGGAGGGAAAAACAAAAGTAAAGTGTTTTATAGAATTTGCAAACAGATAAGCAATAAAGATAGTCAACTTGGGACACTGAAAATTTGATCTGTGTCCCTTGAACCTGTAAAGATTCACATCCTCATATCTATCCATTATGTTAAAGACCTTGAAACAATTGACTCAGGATGACTAAAGAGAACTAAAACCTTAGTTATTATTCAGACACCTTTCCCCCCCCTCATCATTCTAATACAGGCAGGAAAAATGTTGTTAATTAAAGTCAATATAACTATGTGGGAGGATCATACAAAGTATATCAGCTGGAATATAATTATGCTTCACATAAGACTCAGTAGGATGATTTCAGAAAAAAAAAAATGTGTT
The DNA here is from genome assembly GCF_025201925.1 of Gopherus flavomarginatus. NCBI lineage: Eukaryota > Metazoa > Chordata > Testudines > Testudinidae > Gopherus > Gopherus flavomarginatus. The sequence continues at coordinate 192,620,028 of NC_066619.1, forward strand.
GAAGTTTTCACATGCTTCTACAGAATCTGCCCAAGCTTTAAGAGATTCTGAATAAAAAGAGTAAAAAGACTGTTTTCCTGGAATTGATAAACTGCAGACAATTTTCTGCAATTACAATGAAAATTTTCTTTGTATACAGATTGAGTTAAATATATGCTTAAGAAGTTGTTTCTCATTTGCTAAATTCAGAGCACTTTCTCAATTTGTTAATTAACAAAAGGATTGTTTTCATTCTAAGTCCTCATGAAACATAGCACTTTGCTGAACATACCTGTCACTAGTTACAGCATTCATTTGAAGAGATGTAAATCCTCAGATAGTGAAGTTGTGTGTACACACCACATTGTAGCCAGAACATTGGTACCACGACTCAGTCACAATCTTCTTCCCAGTAATCTCTATACTACCAGGGAGATAGTAACAGCTCCAGATCTATACTGATAATTACCAAATTTCTGTTCTTATGGGAATCATAAAAGTCTGTTGTCACGCCCATCTTCTCCAAGTACAAACTTGCACAGATGAAGATGGTGGTTAACTGAATGTGTTATTTCAATTTAAAGGTGCCATTAACAGCTCTTTTCATTTACAGAAGAAACTCTAGGCAGATTAGCAATGTTCCTGAATCTTTTTTAGTTCACAGTTACAAGTCAGCAATATGACAAAGATCTTTTTTAGGCTGATTGCTCACCTGTTACAATAATTGAGGACCATGAATGCTCAGAATGAAGGGTAGTGTGCATAAACAGATAAGCACATTTGAACATTAACATATAGAAGATAAAGTGCAAATGAAAAATAAGGGGTTATGTACAAAACAGGCAGGAATATAATTCCCACTCTGAACAAATGAAATGCATGTATATACATGGTAATTAAAGGCTTAAAAATCCAATGTGAGCCTAAAATGTGAGCCTACATAAATACTTATAGGCCTGAGCATATAAATAATTGCTTCGATGCCTAAATTCATGCCTAAACTGCATTGACTCCACCACATTTGACTGCAACATGATGTGATTGTCAGGAGAGATCAATGCTGCTGCAATTGATGCAGCAGGTGTCAATTTAGTGGATCCAGTGAAGATCTGCTAAATTGTCAGAGCTCTCTCAGGTTGACTCTGGTACTTCAGCTCCTCAAGAAGAGTAAGGTAAGTCGATGGGAGATGCTCTCCCATCATCATAGCACAGTGAAGACACTGTGATAAGTTGACCTAAGCTATATCAACTCCAGTTACATTATTCACATAACTGGAGTAGTGAAACTTAGGTCAGCATGGCGGAGTATAAAAAGTCGATGACAAGAGAAATCAAAGGGAGTTACACATCCCTTAAATTGCCTAGGAAGGTTGTGGGATCTCAGTCATTGGAGGTTAAGATCAGGTTAGACAAATATTTGTCAGGAACCTCTAATTTAGACCATCCCAAACTTTTCTTATTGCATACCCTCTTCCAGAATACAAGTTTTATATTTTAACCCTTTTAATGCCCAAGTATTGTACAAAATGTACAAAGAATACACAAGCACATAATATATAGGACTATAATACTACATAATTTATGGTTTAGTTTTAATGTATGCTTACTTTTGACCAACTAAAATAATGACTTCCTAGTACCACTCACCAGTAATATGAAGAATTAGGTTGTTTTTAGAGCACAGGTGCATAATGTTTGGAGTGACATGGCAGTTTGTAATAAGTTGTTTTCTACACAAAGGTGGTGTATTTTTATTTCATTCCTATGAGTGATGAAAATCCACTTTCACAAACATAAGTTATATCAAACAGCATCCAAACCTTAACAGCCCTGACAGACAATTTGGGGAACTCTGATTTCATTTAGATCCAAAACTCTTCCAACAAAAGCAGTGGGCCCTCAGTCTTGACTCTGCCATCAGTTGATATGTCCAGGAGATTCTCTTGATCTTTTATTGACAAGTCTTGCACCCTGGGTTCTGCAGAAAAAAAAAAAAAGTGAAAAGGTAGTGATCCCATTTGTTTGTGTTTCCCATTGAGGGAAAGTACTCACTTAATTGGTTTGCCAGATCAGTAAGATATTGCTTTGTCATTTTTACCACTGTTTTGAAACTGTAGTTCATTCATTGTTGAGAATTCATGCAAGTTTGGGAAGATTTCATTACAAAGAATGGAAAAAAGATTCCTGAATTCATGTTGGGTCAGGCTTTTCTAAAGTTTACTCTCTTCTCAGCATTGTCCAGCACCTCCTTCAAGTTGGTGGGTGTTCTTTTGGCAGCAAGTGCTTCCCTATGTAAACTGCAATGCATGCACTTCTCATTGGGTGACTGCTCTGATACATGTCACTACTCCATTATGCCTACCAGTCACTATCTTTGCTGTGTCAGTGCAGATGCCAATACATCACGACTAGATATTATGTTGATTTATGAAGCTGTCAAGCAACAGGAAATCTCCTCAGCTGTTGTTCTGGCAGCAGCAACTGGCAAAACAAAATGTCCTCCTGCATTGTACCTTTGTAAATGTACTCCACGTACACCAGAAGGTGAGCTAAGCTTACCACATCCATGGATTTTTCCAACTGCAGAGCAAATGATTGGCTTCTAGTGACATGGTTCATTAATTGATGACTTGGCCAATGATGTCCTAACTCAATTTAACGTGACATTGTGTTGTTTGCTAATGGCACTAACTGAATATATGGGCCTTCTTGCCAAGCATAGTGCTTACCATGTCTGTAGCCCCAGGTAGTTTTAGTCCCACTGCTATGGTGTGAGCTTTTCCTGACATTGCAACTCTAACTCATTAAGTATGCAGTATCAGAGGGGTAGCCGTGTTTGCTGCTTTTACAGATCCAGACTAAGAATCCTGTGGCACCTTATAGTCTAACAGACGTTTTGGAGCATGAGCTTTTGTGGGTGAATACCCACTTCGTCAGATGCATGTAGTGGAAATTTCCAAGGGCAGGTGTATATATTTATTATATATATGCAGGCAAGCTAGAGATAATGAGATTAGTTCAATCAGGGAGGATGAGGCCCTGTTCTAGCAGTTGAGGTGTGAAAACCAAGGGACGAGAAACTGGTTTTGTAGTTGGCAAGCCATTCACAGTCTTTGTTTAATCCTGAGCTGATGGTGTCAAATTTGCAGATGAACTGAAGCTCAGCAGTTTCTCTTTGAAGTCTGGTCCTGAAGTTTTTTTTGCTGCAGGATGGCCACTTTAAGGTCTGCTATAGTGTGGCCAGGGAGGTTGAAGTGTTCTCCTACAGGTTTTTGTATATTGCCATTCCTAATATCTGATTTGTGTCCATTTATTCTTTTCCGTAGCGACTGTCCAGTTTGGCCTGCTGTACATAGCAGAGGGGCATTGCTGGCATATTACATTGGTGGACATGCAGGTGAATGAACCGGTGATGGTATGGCTGATCTGGTTAGGTCCTGTGATGGTGTCGCTGGTGTAGATATGTGGGTAGAGTTGGCATCGAGGTTTGTTGCATGGATTGGTTCCTGAGCTAGAGTTATTATGGTGCGGTGTGCAGTTACTGGTGAGAATATGTTTCAGGTTGGCAGGTTACCTGTGGGCGAGGACTGGCCTGCCACCCAAGGCCTGTGAAAGTGTGGGATCATTGTCCAGGATGGGTTGTAGATCCCTGATGATGCGTTGGAGGGGTTTTAGATGGAAATTGCATGCGATGGCCAGTGGAGTCCTGTTGGTTTCTTTCTTGGGTTTGTCTTGCAGTAGGAAGCTTCTGGGTACACGTCTGGCTCTGTTGATCTGTTTCCTTATTTCCTCGTGCGGGTATTGTAGTTTTGAGAATGCTTGGTGGAGATTTTGTAGGTGTTGGTCTCTGTCTGAGGGTTAGAGCAGATGCGATTGTACCTCAGTGCTTGGCTGTAGACAATGGATCATGTGATGTGCCTGGGATGGATGCTGGAGGCATGAAGGTAGGCATAGCAGTCGGTAGGTTTTTGGTATAGGGTGGTGTGGATGTGACCATCACTTATTTGCACTGTGGTGTCCAGGAAGTGGACCTCCCATGTAGATCGGTCCAGACTGAGGTTGATGGTGGGGTGGAAGCTGTTGAAATTGTGGAATTTTTCCAGAGTCTCCTTCCCATGGGTCCAGATGATGAAGATGTCATCAATGTAGCGTAGGTAGAGAAGGGGCGTGCATGGATGAGAGCTGAGGAAGCGTTGTTCTAGGTCGGCCATAAAAATATTGGCATATTGTGGGGCCATGCGGGTGCCCACAGCGGTGCCACTGATCTGGAGATACATGTTGTCATGAAATTTGGAATAGTTGTGTGTGAGGATAAAGGCACAGAGCTCAGCAGCCAGTTGTGCTGTGGCATCATCAGGGATACTGTTCCTGACAGATTGTATTCCATCTGTGTGTGGGATGTTTGTGTAGAGAGCCTCTACGTCCATGGTGGCTAGGATGGAGGTCATCTAGTCACCCTCCCTGCTCAAAGCAGGACCAACCCCAACTAAATCATCCCAGCCAAGGTTTTGTCAAGATGGGCCTTAAAAACCTTGAAGGATGGAGATTCCAGCATCTCCCTAGGTAACCCATTCCAGTGCTTCACCACCCTCCAAGTGAATTTTTTTCCTCTAATATCTAACCTAGACCTCCCCAATTGCAACTTGAGACCATAACTCCTTGTTCTGTCATCTGCCACCACTGAGAACAGTCAAGCTCCATCCTCTTTGGAATCTCCTTTCAAGTAGTTGAAGGCTGCTGTCAAATCCCCACCTTGCTCTTCTGAAGACTAAACAAGCCCAGCTCCCTCAGCCTCTCCTCGTAAGTCATATGCCCCAGCCCCCTAATCATTTTCATTGCCCTCCGCTGGACTCTCTCCAGTTTGGCCTTATCCTTTCTGTAGTGGGGGGGAACAAAACTGGATGCAATACTCCAGATGTTGCCTCACCAGTGCCAAATAGAGGGGAATAATCACTTCCCTTGATTTGCTGGCAATGCTCCTACTAATACAAGTGCCTTCTGTCACACGTAACTTGCTTCAGTTTGCTGATTGCTTTAGCAATCAAAATGCATGTATTTAGAAAATATAGTACTCTGTAACAAATGTAAAGACAATGATTTTATAACCATCGAGTTGTATGAAGACCAGACCAGTCAACATTCCTCATACTAGAAAATTAGTGGTTAGGGATCTTTGTTGAACAGCTAGATTATGGGGAGATCACACTTTCTACTGAATCTCTTTCTAGAGATGCTAGAGAAAAGTTAAAAAAAACATGTATTTTTGCTAGACATATGAAGAGACAAAAATCCATCATTTTTACATATATGGAAATTTTGGGAAACTATGTAAGATATTTTAAGAGATGCATCCAGATAGAAAACAGAGCTGGTGGAAGAAGTCTACCCAAGTTTTACAGATTTGCTGAATAGCATCTGTTCTGTGTGTTATAATCTTTAGTACCAAGTTTGCATTCCTTTTCAGGCAAAATTTCCATTAAAGTCAATGAAATTTTTTATTAAGTGCACAGTTTGTCTATGCATGATGTTTTTTTTCCCCCTTCATTAGAGAAAGCAAACTGGCACAGGCACCTTTTGTGGTGGAAAGATAGGTTAGCCCCCATGCCTCTTCAGTCACTAGCATCTTTGCTGCAATTGGTTGTGCACCAATAAAACCAAGTAATTTCAGGCCCATATAATGCATCCTACTGAAAGAAACCCATATTATTTTGTATAAACAGTGCCTCTGCAATTTAAAGAGAGTGGAGGAGTCAAGTTATGAAACTTAGCCTTATTGAAAATTCTGTGAACCAACTGAAGAAAAATAGGGACTACTTAATGTTTGTATTACAGTAGTGCCTAGAGGGCTTGATCAAACTGAGGTCCCATTGTGTTAGACACTGGAAAAAAATAGCAAGGGGGTAGTCTCTTTAAACAAAGGAGTAGGATAAAGAGCTACATAGACAAAGCACTCGTTTGGTGGTTACCTGTGAATAGAAGCCATGTGGGTAAAATCCTTTGTAAAGCTCTGAAAATGGATAGCCAGGTTTTAAAATGTGCAAAAGAAAAAAGGGGGAGGCTCAAACAACCCTGCAAGGCAATGTGCAACATATATATATTATATTTATTTCTTAAATGAGAAATACTTAATCACCTGAAATGCAAATAGTGTAACATTTTTATTGATCCATTTGTGTCACCTTTGAGAATACCAACAGTGCTTTTTTGGGGGGTGGGGGTTGGATAAGATCGTGCGCGCGCGCGCACACACACACACACACACACACACACACGTTTGTTTTTTAAGCTACCTATCACACAAAAAGTTAGTTTGAAGGACTGCTAAGCTGGTCAAGCACACATTCTTGCTTCCTGTGCCTTACAAATAATTAATCCAAATGATAAAACAAGATGTTTCAAGTGAGTGAATGCATTTCAAGTTGATGCCATTTTGTAAATATTTGCAGACTATGACTAGGGGAATGACGAGAAACCAACGCTAGTTCAAATACTGTTAATTATGTTTGCCTGCATTTGAAGAATTATAGAATTTGTATTGCAACTACATAGACAAATATTAAAAAAGGAAGCTCCTCTGACAAAATGTGATTGACATACACATATTGAACATTTTCATCCAAATAAATTTTGAGACACATACCATCTGTTTTTAGTTATTTTTAAGGTTTAAAAATGAAACTAGTATTTAGTGATTTTTTATGGAGGTACAGTAACTTCCCTATGCTATTTTGTGTAGCAAGGGATATGAGTGACACTTCATTTTGTTTATGGATTATTTTCTAGCAATATATTAAAAAAAAAAAACTTATAGCAGTTCAGGAAGAGTAAATAAAAGTGATTAAACATACACCAGCTGTATCTTCAGCTGGTGTAAAGTGATGTAGCTCCACCGAGTTCAGCTTAGCTGAGCAAATTCATACCAGATGAGGAACTACACCTCTCTTGATATAATGCTGTTCTTGATATAATGCTGTCCTCAGAAGCCAGAAAAGTCTTACTGTATTATAGGTGAAACTGTGTTATATCGAACTTGCTTTGATCCACCAGAGTGCGCACTCCCCACCCTGGAGTGCTGCTTTACTGCATTATATCCAAATTTGTGTTATATTGGGTCGTGTTATATTGGGGTAGTGGTGTATATGCAATTTAGGTTTAATAATGTTCCTCTAAGTTTGTGGAAGTCAACGAATGGCTACGCAGGTGGTGTTGGAGAGAAGGTTTTGGATTCTTCAACTATGGGGCGGCCATCCAAGAAGGAGTGCTAGGCAGAGACTGGCTCCATCTAATGAAACGAGGAAAGAGCATCTTCGCAAGCAGGCTGGTTAACCTAGTGAGGAGGGCTTTAAACTAGGTTCACTAAGGGAAGGAGACCAAAGCCCTGAGGTAAGTGGGGAAATGGGATACCGGGAGGAAGCACGAGCAGGAGTGCGCAAGAGGGGAGGACTCCCATCTCAGACTGAGAAAGCAGGACAGTCAGCAAGTTATCTTAAGTGCCTATACAGAAATGCAAGAATCCTGGGAAACAAGCAGGGAGAACTGGAAGTCCTGGCACAGTCAAGGAACTACGATGTGATTGGAACAGAGACTTGGTGGGATAACTCACATGACTGGAGTACTGTCATACATAGATATAAACTGTTCAGGAGGGACAGGCAGGGCAGAAAAAGTGAAGGAGTTGCATTGTAAATAAGAGGAGTATGACTGCTCAGAGCTCTGGTATGAAACTGCAGAAAAACCTGAGAGAGTCTCTGGATTAAGTTTAGAAGTGTGAGCAACAAGGGTGATGTTGTGATGGAAGTCTGATATAGACCACCAGACCAGGGGGATGAGGTGGACGAGGCTTTCTTCCGGCAAGAAGCAGCAGTTACTAGATCGCAGGCCCTGGTTTTCAAGGGAGACTAATCACCCTGATATCTTCTGGAAGAGCAATACAACGGTGCACAGACAATCCAGGAAGTTTTTGGAAAGTGTAGGGGACAAATTTCCTGGTGCAAGTGCTGTAGAAACCAGCTAGGGGTAGAGCTCTTCTTGACCAGCTGCTCACGAACTGGAAAGAATGAGTAGGGAAACAAAAATGGATGGGAACCTGGGAGGCAGTGACCATGAGATGGCTGAGTTCAGGATCCTGACACAAGGAAGAAAGGAGAGCAGCAGAATACGGACTTCAGAAAAGCAGACTGACTCCCTCAGTGAACTCATGGGCAAGATCCCCTGGGAGAACAACATGATGAGGAAAGGAGTCCAGGAGACCTGGCTGTATTTTAAAGAATCCTTATTGAGGTAGCAGGAAAAAACATCCCGATGTGTAGAAAGAATAGTAAATATGGCAGGCAACCAGCTTGGCTTAACAGTGAAATCCTTTTGTGTTTAAGACCAGCAAGAAGCTTACAAGAAGTGGATACTTGGACAAATAACCAGGGAGGAGTATAAAAATATTGCTTAGGCATGCAGGAGTGAAATCAGGAAGGCTAAATCACACTTGGAGTTGCAGCTAGCAAGAGATGTTAAGAGTAACAAGAAGGTTTCTTCTGGTATGTTAGCAACAAGAAGAAAGTTAAGGAAAGTGTAGGCCTCTTACTGATTGAGGGAGGCAACCAGGAGCGGCGCCAGGATTTTTGGCACCCTAGGCGCCAGGCCGGCTCGCTGGTCCCGCAGCTCCGGTGGACCTGCCACAGTCATGCCTGTGGATGCTCCACTGGAGCTGCGGGACCAGCGGACCGTCCGCAGACACACTTGCGAGAGGTCCACCGGAGCGGTCTGCCGCCCTCTGAAATCCTGGCACCCTAGGTGACTGCCTAGGTCACCTAAATGGAAGTGCTGGCCCTGGAGGCAACCTAGTGACAGGATGTGGAAAAAGCTAATGTACTCAATGCTTTTTTTGCCTCTGTCTTCATGAACAAGGTCAGCTCCCAGACTGCTGCACTGGCAGCACAGTATGGGGAGGAGGTGACCAGCCCTCTGTGCAGAAAGAAGTGGTTCAGGACTATTTAGAAAAGCTGGACAAGCATAAGTCAATGGGGCCAGATGCACTGCATCCGAGGGTGCTAAAGGAGTTGGCGGATGTGATTGCAGAGCCATTGGCCATTATCTTTGAAAACTCATGTCGATTGAGGGAGGTCCCGAATGACTGGAAAAAGGCTAATGTAGTGCCCATCTTTAAAAAAGGGAAGGAGGATGATCTTGGGAATTACAGGCCAGTGTCACCTCAGTCTCTGGAAAAATCAGAATTGATTCCTTGAGGACCTGATCCATGAAGTGCTTAGAGGAGAGGAAAGTGATCAGGAACAGTCAGCATGGATTCACCAAGTGCAAGTCATGCCTGACTAATCTAATTGCCTTCCATGAGGAGATAACTGGCTCTGTGGCTGAGAGGAAAGCAGTGGATGTGTTATTCCTTGACTTTTAGCAAAGCTTTTGATATAGTCTCCCAAAGTATTCTTGCCAGCAAGTTAAAGAAGTATGGGCTGGATGAATGGACTATGAGGTGGCTAGATCATTGGGCTCAACGGGTAGTGATCAATGACTCCATGTCTAGTTGCCAGCCGGTTTCAAGTGGAGTGCCCCAAGGGTTGGTTCTGGGGCAGATTTTGTTCAATATCTTCATTAATGATCTGGAGGATGGCATGGACTGCACTCTCAGCAAGTTTGCAGATGACAGTAAACTGGGAAGAGTGGTAGATATGCTGGAGGGTAAGGATATGATACAGAGGGACCTAGACAAATTAGAGGATTGGGCCAAAAGAAACCTGCTGAGGTTCAACAAGGGCAAGTGCAGAGTCCAGCACTTAGGACAAAAGAATCCCATTCACTGTTACAGACTAGGGACCGAATGGCTAGGAAGCAGTTGTGAGGAAACAGGACCTAGGGGTTACAGTGGACAAGAAGCTGGATATCAGTCAGTGTGCCCTTGTTGCCAAGGCTAACAGCATTTTGGGCTGTATAAGTAGGGGCATTGCCAGCAGATTGAAGAATGTGATCATTCCCCTCTATTTGACATTGGTGAGGCCTCATCTGGAGTACTGTGTCCAGTTTTGGGCCACATACTACAAGAAGGATGTGGAAAAATTGGAAGGAGTCCAGTGGAGGGCAACAAAAATGATTAGGAAGCTGGAGCACATAACTTATGAGGAGAAGCTGAGGGAACTGGGATTCCTTAGTCTGCAGAAGGAAGAATGAAGGAGGAGATTTGATAGCTGCTTTCAACTATCTGAAAGGGCGTTCCAAAAAGGATGGCTCTAGACTGTTCTCAGTGGTAGCAGATGACAGAACAAGGAGGAGTAATGGTCTCAAGTTGCAGTGTGGGAGGTTTAGGTTGGATATTAGGAAAAATCTTTCACTAGGAGGGTGGTGAACCACTGGAATGGGTTACCTAGGGAGGTGGTGGAATCTTCTTCCTTAGATGTTTTTATGGTCAGGCTTGAAAAAAGCCCTGGCTGGGATGATTTAGTTGGTCCTATTTTGAGCAGGGGCTTGGATTAGAAGACCTCCTGAGGTCCCTTCCAATCCTGATATTTTAGGATATGAAATTTAGATTTAATAATGTTAATACAAACTCTTTGGAACAAGTGCCATAAAATAAAAAAGTCTTGACATTTAGAGTTTGTAACTCTATTTATAAATTCTTGAATTACATTAATTTATATTCTGGAAAGGACAAAACAGTGACATCATACAGCCAAGCTGTTTCTTCTTCCAGAGACCTCTAATCAGGAACAGGACTGTAATACAAATAGTTACATTAGCCCAGAGACTTGAGAGGAAACAAAGGGAGGTTCAGAATTCTCAACTACTCCAACCCTGAGAAAGTTTGGACAAAGTGAAGACAAAGCCTGAACTAAGTCCACATATTTGTGTCTACATTCACAGTGAAGATCCTCCTTTTGGAATGGGATCAGCGTTCCTCTAGGTCCATCTGCATGAGTCATTATGGGGGCTGAGGTTTGGGCAAAATTCACCACATTCACATTTGTGGTTCCACATAACCGAAATTCAGACCCCAAGCTACAGATACTCAAATCTGAAAAATCCCTTCCCATAACAAGCTAACTGCCCACTCTGTTTCCCTTCATGTTCCTGGCATGAGACTTGATAGTTATTTTAGCTGACCCAAAGTGTTCAAAAAGGATGAGTTGGGCTTCAAAGACCCAGAAGTGTGCTTAAAGAGAGGGAGAGTTTGTTTTAAGAAAAAGTGTATTTTTAGCCTTTCAGGGCTGAAGTTCTCCACAGCCGTGGAAGATTTTTTTGTAAGTGAAATTCTCATAATTACAGCATGTAAGCATGCAAGGGCTAGATGAGGACTGGGGAGTAGCCCAAACTGAGGCAAGGTGGGGATAGTGTGTGGGGGGCCCAAGCAGCAGCGGGACACCAGCCTGCAGAGGGCGCTCCAAGGCTGGGAACCAGCTAATTCCTGGAGATGACCAGCAGGAGGCACCGCAGGGGTGAGGCCTGCACCATAACAAGTGGTGGAGAATGTGGGCATGAGCAGTCCGTCCCTGATACAAGGGGCAGAACAAAGGACTAATTGGACTGTGCTGCATCAAGAGAGACTGATGGTGGAGAAGAGGACCAGTTATTGGAGGGACTTGGTGGTCCAGCTTGCCAAGCAGAGGGGGTTGCTCTGGCTGCTATGGGAGTGGGCACTTATAGGGTCTAAGTGGCTAGGCACCAAGGGCTGGAGCCCGGTGCTGAAGCCTAAAAACTGTTTCACCTGTGGGTGAGTGGGACAGTTGAGAAAGGAGTACCCCTACTGGACTGGAGCAGGGAGGCTCCACCCAGGACATTATGGAACTGCAAGCATGCCTCCTGTGAAGTTAATGGGGGGGGGTTCCAAACTTGTTGGGAGTTTGGGGAACTGGAAGAGGGAGTGCCCTTGGGGGGGACTCACAGGGCCCAGGCTAGCCCTCAGGTGGTCAGGGGTCAGCACTGTCTGTGCCTCCTCTGCCACAAAGGGTGCCAGGGAAAGCAGCCTAGGCCCCAGAGAAGGAGGGGGAAGCTGGAGGACCATGCCAGGTCCAAGACTGCCCTGAAGGAGGGGGTGGTGACAACGAGGGCCCAAAAGAGGGGATAGTCTGAGGCACAGAGGCCCCAGACAACCTGGGAATCCACATGAGAGCCAGGAGGGCCAATGTGGGAAGAAAAACTGAAGGATCAGAGTGGTCTATGTTGGGAACTCAGATCCTAAAGATGGGAAGCAGGTGGCTCCAGAAGATGGAGAGCCTGTGAGAAGAGAGGAATTCCCTGTGGGTCCAGCTGAGGGGAAAGCTGGGCCAGTAGGGCAACCCCCGGTGGAGGGGATCCTGAGGTGGGGGGCATGTAGTGGAGTCTTGAAATAAAGCTTTTTTGGTAGCTTCTTTCTGCCCCAATCTTTGTAAGATCTTAAGTGGCAACCCCTAATGAGGTCAGGGGCAGATAGGAAGCCAAATGGCCACACCCAAAGACAGAGGAAACTAAAGTGCTAGTAGATTTGCTTACAGAAAAAGAGAGGAAGTGCAGGAGCTTTGGGCCCATTTGAAAGAAGGGGAGGGAACCCTCTACTGAGGAAAAAAGAAACTTAGTCTACACTCCTCTTCCTTCAGAGAAGGAAAGCCACTGTATATTCACCTCTCCCTCCCTCCAGTAATAGCTCAACATCTGCCTGCTAGCTGGACCAGAAAGGAAAGATCTCAGAACATTGATCAATACTTCTGTAGATGTATGGCTGAGTGTGCAAATACTATCCAAGAGCACTTGTGGTATTAATAAATAATTTGATTTACCAGTTCCTATTACAGACACATGGGAAATTTATCCTCTTGGTCATTATAATCTGTCCTCCAACTCCTGCAATACTGAGCTCCACAGAACTATAATGTAACAATTTATGAATGCAAAACTACAGCTTCAAAGATATTTCTTCCAATCTGTTGTATATGCTTAGAGCATGCCTCAAAAGACAGACCTAAGGGAAACAAATCTGATTTAGGATATTTATATATTTCAGGATATAGTTTTTTCCTAGATAGATTAGTTATAAAACTTAATGCAATAAAATTTTATAACCTACTTACTAACTCAAACTAAGAAAAGTATATAAAATGCATTTTAAGCTGACAGTAAATTACTAATACTTATATCAAAATGGAGGAACAAAAAAATTAAACCCCTCCATAATTTAAGCATTTTCAGCTATGTTCTGTTCAGTGTAAATAACTGCTTAAGTAAACAAAGGCAATTCAAGCAGATATTGACCTTGACAACAGTGGGTAGGCTTTTCACAAGGATGACCTCTTCTTAAATGTTTATAGTCTCACTTGCAAATTTCATTTACTCTTTGCAGTTGTTGCTCTAGCTAAGCATGACCCTCATGACTCATTTAGAAAGTAGATGAGTTAGTTCAAAGACAGATCTTAATATAGGGGTCTAGCTTAAATATAATGTCTCAGATTAGCCTTAGCACTACAAAGTAATTGCACTTCCCTGTGCCAGGAGTTCTGCTTTGCTCTGTGGTAAATTCACCTCCATTAAAAAAGGGCAAGTCATGGACTGTGCCAGGAAGGCTTGCATTACGACCCCAGAATTAGTCTAGCAGGAGCATAATTCTTGCTAGGGTCACCCATGCCAACACACTGCAAGGAAGAAGCCAGACTAAAGGCCAGTCCACTGGCCATCCTTTAGCAGATTGAGATGGGCTAACAACCTGCTCCTTTTTTTCCCTTCCTTAAAAAGGAGTTAAGGAAACCTGCAGTACTGTTCAGTTCAATAACTCAATCCAGCTCAACTCAAGTATACCAAGAAGAAAGAGGACGCAAAGTGGTCAAACCTGCATGGAAACTACTCCATTAATTTGCTCTCTCCTAAATCCATAACTAGAATTGGTATGTGGAATGTGTGAACACTGAGTCCAGTAAAAAATGGGCCTCAACAGGAAGAGGCAGGGCCTTTAAACCCCCTGGCCTGGCTCGGGACTCCGGCTGCAGTAGCAGCTGCTGGGAGCCCCAGGACTAGGGGGTGACTTAGAGGGCCCGAGGCTCCAGCTGCCAGTACCAAAGCGGAGCCCAGGGCACTTTAAACTGCTGACAGAGCCCCAGGGGCTCCTGGCTGCTGCCGCTACCCCGGGCTAGAGACTGATGGAGATTTATAGGGCCTGGGGCTCCACTGCAGTAGCCGGGAACCCCTAGCCCTTTAAATCACCCTCAGAGCCCCACTGCCATTACCCCAGGGCTCAGGCAGCGATTTAAAGGGCTTGGTGCTCTGGCTGCTGCCAGGAGCCCCAGTCTCTTTAAATCATCAGCCTGGGGAAGCAGGTCCAATCTGACATGGTGTACTGGCTCTTGCCGGTATGCTGGACCGTACGGGCTTACTTTCACCTTTGGTCACTGGATCACAGAACAGGGAACCAAACTGATCACATTACAATTCAACACAAAAGAAGAACTTCAGAAAGTTTCAATAGCAGGAACAGGGCAGATGTGGGAGCATACCATGATCTAGCAGTAGCTAACTAGCTGTTTTGGGGCCAAAAAAAGGGAGAGGGGATAGGTGATAGAGAGAAGAAGAAAAATGTGAAAGAAGAGGAACAGCCTAAAATCTGGAAAACATCTGATGTTTCAGACAAAAGGAAATGGTGTTTCTTTTTGAATCTCATGGAATGAAAATAATTTAAGTTGCCATTATGTAGGTAACAATTGTCACACTTCTTAGGAAGACCTATTCAGGCATCCAAGGCTACATCTACACTACACATCACTTTTGGCTGCATGTAGCGTGTATGTGGCTACATGCCACAGTGAAAAGCGTGCTATGTCAGTGAAAGGTTCTAGCAGTGGCCTCACCTCTGCCAGAAACTTTCCCTCCTGTGGGGGAAGGTCTCCAGAAGCAGGAAGACAGCAAAGTCTTTCCCTGATGCCTCCCCCTGCCAGAATTTTTTCTAAGGAAAGGCTCCAGCGGCAGGACACCATGCTGCTAAAGACAACAATGGAGAATGGGATGCACAGCTTTATTGAATAAAGCACAGTATAGGGTAGATACATGAAACATACCTGTCATGGTATAATTCCCTACTCTGAACCTTAACGTCCAAAAGATGGGGTACCAGCATGAATTTCTCTAAGCTCAATTACCAGCTTAGTACTTGTAGTGCTGCCACCAACCAGGAATTCTAGTGCTGCCACCAACCAGGAATTCTAGTGCCTGGTACACTCTGGTCCCCCCAAAACCTTGCCCAGGGACCCCCAAGACCCAGACCCACTGGATCTTAACACAAGGAAAGTAAACTCTTTCCCTCACTGTTGCCTCTCCCAGGTTTCCCCTCCCTGGGTTACCCTGGAAGATCACTGTGATTCAAACTCCTTGAATCGTAAAACAGAGGAAAATTCACCTTCCCCCCCTCTCTCTCTCCCCCTCCCAGACTCTCCCTGAGAAAGAAAGTAATCCTAACACAGAGAGAACATTAACCTTTCTCCCCACCAATTCCCTGGTGGATCCAGACCCAGCCTCCTGGGATCTCACCAGAATAAAAAAAAACACCACAGATTCTTAAACAAGAAAAGCTTTAAATTAAAGAAGGAAAAACAGAAAAAATTACCTTTGTAAATTTAAGATGGATTATGTTACAGGGTCTTTCAACTATAGACACTGGGAATACCCTCCCAGCCTAAGTATACAAGTACAAGTTAAAATCCTTTCAGCAAAATACAAATTTGAACTCCTCCCAGCCAAATACACATTTGCAAATAAAGAAAACAAACATAAGCCTAACTTGCCTTATCACCTAGTACTTACTATTCTGAACATATAAGAGACTGTATCAGGGAGATTGGAGAGAAACCTGGTTGCACATCTGGTCATTCTCAGAACCCAGAGAGAACAATCACCAAAATCTAACAGCACACACAAACTTCCCTCCTTCGAGATTTGAAAGTATACTGTCCCCTGATTGGTCCTCTGGTCAGGTGACAGCCAGGGTCAGTGAACTTAACCCTTTGCAGGCAAAAGAGACATGAAGTACTTATGTTCTATTAACCCTTGACTATTTGTTTAGGACAATAGTCACGCCCTTCAGGTGTGTTTTTACTTTACTTGCCTAAGCCATGTCTCACCATCTACACTGCTGTGAATAACCATGCTAAGGGTGGGGGCAGGGGAAGGGCTACATGGGTATGCACACTATGTGCACCCTAATGGAAGATTTGCAAAGACAGAAATGGCAGTTAGGTGGCTAGATGAGACTGGCTGGAAGAAAAAAAATTAGATTTCACAAACAAAAAATCTTTTCCTTGGTAGGAAACAGACTTATGAAAAATTTAGATAACACACCACACAAGATTTCACTCCTGAATAGCTAATTGGTGAGTGGTTTGGGTAATCAGCTGGGAGACAGGCTCAAATTCCTGCTCTGCTTGATTCAGAGTAGAAACTTGAACCTATGTTGCCCACAACCCAGATGAGTGCTATTCTGAGATGTTTTTTGATTAAGGCCAATATTTCCATCCTGGACCCAAGAAGCCTACACAGTGAAATTGTGTCACAATGGACAAAATTTCCATAAAGAAAAATCAGTTTTGATGAAGCAACCTTTTCCAACAAGAGAAGTTTAGAGAAGTTTGCAATCCGCTCTACACTTTACTGCCATTTCTGCCTTTTGCAGGGGAGGCCCCACCATCCACTTACCCTATGGTAATACAGGCTTGTTTCCTACAAAGGATGGATTTTCTTTCCAGTTTTAAATTCAGGTGATAGGGCTTCCACTCAAAGTATGTGCACATAAGAACTTTGAGAGACTATTCCACAAGCTAATTGATGTCAGTTAAAAGTTTCCCTTGTATTTAATTTTTTTTTTAAAGTTTGCTAAATTTTATCCAGTTAATTGTAGTTTTACCCATTGGCTCATATGAACATCTTCTGTGGTTGGAGAATTAAAAGGAGACAACAGTATATTTCTCACCAACTTTGACGGGGAGGAAGCAAGTCCATTTCCAGCCTCTAAAGTGCTACTGTGTAGGGAATTCACAGTCCTGTCCTCTGCTACCTCTTTGGGTCCATTTCACAGTGGACCAGTGAAGGCTGAGCTCAACAGCTGAAAGTCAGACACAACACAAGTGTCAGCCAGCAGGGGGAGGTAGAAATATCACTCACAGGAGGGAACAGTCCCCTCCCCAGTAGCTCTCTGATGCTCATAGGAAGTGGCCAAATGCACCCAAGATTTGCTTTCTGATGCAGGGAAGGAAGTTCCTGAGGGGAAACAGAGCACACATCCCCAGAGGGAAAACTGGACCCAAAGGTGTAGGCAAAACACAGAAAATGGGAGATACAGGAATATAACATAGTACCAGCACACACTCACATGGCATAAACGTAGGACATGATATAAGGGAGTAGGGCTGGTTGAAAGTGTTCTTTCAAAGCTATTTGAATGGAAAATTAGGTTTTCAACTTACTTTTTGATTAAAAAGTGTCTGCTTTCTACAGAAAATTTCAATTTTTCTATCAAAAAAGCAAATGTTTGGAAACATTTTGATTTGGATATGCTACCATAGTGTCTCATGGTAATTGCAGTTCAGTCCAGCATGACTTGCATTATGGGAGTCCCTCACTATGTTACACATCTTCGGGCTAGGCAACCCAGGATGTGTGTAGTAATGTACCTTTCCTCGCTATGAGGTGAGATTGTGCTGCATCATTAGATATATAGCCTGACAGTCTCTTCTATAGATTGGACTCTAAGTACCACAATTAAAACTTGTATGAGGCATCACATCATTTGATTATTTTGATATTTTGTCCAAAAGCTGTTGTTTGGGGGGGGGGGGTTGAGAGGAGTCCACTCTTGCCTATCAACATGAACTAATAACTTAATCATAAGAGCCCTGTTTGCAGCTTACAAGCACTAGGAATGGCTATTAGATTACCTTCCTGCTATTAATGCAAGCTATATGTACTTAGTGATGTGGTTTTCCAATAACTCACGGCTATTTAAGTTATATATAGAAACATCTTAAAATGGTAGGAGCTCTCTAAACTGAAGTTCTTTAAAGAATACTTTTCATCATGTTCGATCACAGAAAAAAATAAAGGGCTTTTAATTATGATTAAATGTCTAAGTTAAGCAAAAGTTTCATAATTTTGAAAGCCTTCTAATACAAGTAAACTCATCACCAGGAACTATTATGCACAGATGTCAAAGACATTGTTTCCTTCCCCTTTTGATTTTAAGGTCTTCTGACTGAAATACTCTGCTATTTAGGGATGGGACATGAGAGAGAGTTCACCAAGAGTTCCCACTGCAGTACTCTTCTAGAGTATATATCAGCCCTGATTTGAAGATACTACTTCCTTTAAGGGACTTTATGCACTGACAGCAAATAGTTTAAGGGAGTAGTTTGTATGTAAAATGAATCATAGAATCACAGAAAACCAGGGTTGGAAGGTGTCAAACAGATAGGGACATTAACCCTTAGCTTTTACCTGTAAAGGGTTAAGAAGCTCAGTAAACCTGGCTGACACCTGACCAGAGAACCAAATCGGGGGACAAGATACTTTCAAATCCCAGTGCAGGAAGTCTTTGTTTGTGCTGTTTGTGTTGTTCTTTGTTTGCTCTTGGGGCTAAGAGGGACCAGACATGAAACCAGATCTTTCTAAAACAGTCTCATGTTCAGAATAGTCAGTACTAGCTAGAAAGGCGGATTTGTCTTATGTTTTCTTAACTTGTGAATGTTTATTTTGCTGGAAGGAGTTTTACCTCCGTTTGCTGTAACTTTTAATCTCAGGCTAAGGGGGAGGAAGTCCCTCTAGTCTATATGAGCTGAATACCCTGTAAACATTTTCCATCTTGATTTTACAGAGATAAACAAGGGGAAAAAATCAAAAAAAAAAAAAGTAAAAGTTAAGACCCAAGGGGATTGGGTCTGAACTCACCAGGGATTGGTAGGGGGAAAGGAGGTGGGAGGGAAGGTTAATTCCTCTCTAAGATCCAAGGAGTTTGGATCAGTGTAGTCTCTCAGGATAGCCCAGGGAGGGGAAGTCTGGGAGGGGGAATGGTTTATTTCTTCTTGTTTTAAGACCCAAGGTGTTTGGGTCCTGGGTCACCCAGGGAAGGTTTTGTGGGGACAGGGAGTGTACCAGACACTGGAATTTCTGGTTGATGGCAGCGCCATCAGATCTAAGCTAGGAATTAAGCTTAGAAGGATACATGCAGGTCCCCACTTTTTGGACACTAAAGTTTAAAGTGGGAAAAACACCTTGACAGAAGGGACCTCAGGAGGTCATCTAGTCCAACCTCCTGCTCAAAGCAGGACCAATTCCCAACTAAATCAGCCCAGCCAGGGCTTTGTCAAGCCTGACCTTAAAAACCTCTAAGGATGGAGATTCCACCACCTCCCTAGGCCCATTCCAGTGCTTCACCCCCTCCTAGTGAAAAAGTTTTTCCTAATATCCAGCCTAGACCTCCCACACTGCAACTTGAGACCATTACTCCTCCTTGTTCTGTCAACTGCTACCACTGAGAACAGTCTAGAGCCATCCTCTTTGGAACCCCCTTTCAGATAGTTGAAAGCAGCTATCAAATCCCCCCCCCTCATTCTTCCTTCTGCAGAATAAAGAATCCCAGTTCCCTCAGCCTCTCCTCAAAAGTCATGTGCTCCAGCCCCCTAATCATTTTTGTTGCCCTCTGCTGGACTCTTCCCATATCTGTTGGTAAACAGCTGCTCAGCTTCCTAACATACACCATATCTAGCTTCTTCTGACCCTTCCTTGGCTTGTCCTGCCAATTCCTCTCCTTGTATTGTTCCAAAGCCATTTTAAAGAAATCCAGTAGGGTCTGGTCACACAGGGAAAAGCCTGAGGAATGGCCAGCCCGCAGTTGGAAGGGCCAGGATGGAGGGGGAGGCACATCCACTCCTAATCTTGCAGAAGTTACTGAGGAAAAAAGATTTAATGCAGCCCCAGGCTGTAGTCATTCCCAATGCTGGGAAACTCCCTCCCCATTGACATAGGTGTTGATTACAGATTGCTCTCACCCCTCGCTCCACCGATATGGCCACCAGGTGCCCGTTATCTACCGGGTAATGAGCGTTGGGGTAGGGAGGAGGTTCGATCACTGGATGCCCTGGGGGGGGGGGGTGACAAGTGCCCAAGATTAGTGACGGGGATAACGCAAGCAATCAGTCGTAGTGTTAAAGATTGAGGATTTATTAAATGAGTCACAGATAAGGATAAGGGACCACACGATTAGTTACAACTTGGGCTTACAATATAATACTAGAACAAATAACACAAACACTACAATTACAAATAGAAGCTGGCCCTGGTATTTTTCTAAGTCCCAGTAATTATTCAGGTCGTCCCAGGGGTTAGTAAAAGTGATATTGGTGCTATTAGTAATCATAAATGCAGCAACTAATCTTATTAAACACAAATTGCGAGGCTCAACTGGTCCCCCTTGCGTTCAAGGTTTCCTGGTCAACGGGTTTCCCCTAGCAGGAGCCTTGGGGCGGCTGGAACCAGTCTTTGCCTCTTATCTAGCAGCACAGATATACAGATATCCTTAACAGCTAATTCTACTTACACATACAAACCACAAAAGTTTCATTACGGCCGGCAAGCTGTCAGGCTTCAGGAAACGCGTGAGCCTGGGAGAGACTGCAGGGTGATCAGGCCTGGATACGGTTCGACGGGGATTCGTGTTCTCTCCACCCGTCCCCGGGAGGGGGCTGACAATATATAACGAATTTTTCGTCATAATTTATGATAAGCCAAATGCGGGGTCGCGAGTGGCTCATGCCCATACAAGGGAGGCAATCGGGCCCCAGCATCTCTACCCAGGAAGCGACTGTCGTGGGGGAACTTCCCCTCCTCAGGTCGGCCGACCGCAAGGTGCTGTTTCCTGTTACAAGTTCTGCTTTCTGAGCAGCTATGTGATCAGTGGCAGTTCTGGGGGCTGGGGGAAAATTCCGTTGGGGGGTGGAGGCCGGAGCACCTGTTGTCTGGCCCTGGGGCCCAACTTGGGGGTCTAACAATAGGGTTTTGGGAGCAGCCACAGACAAGTTGTGCAACTGCAATAAAAACACATTAGCATTATCAGCAAGAATGGAGAAGAATATCTCCATAAGCAATAAGCAAGCTATTCCGATGGTTAGGAAAGATAGAAAATGTGGCAAAAGACCACCTTGGCTTAACTACGAGATCTTGCGTGACCTACAAAATAAAAAGGCGTCATATAAAAAATGGAAACTAGGTCAGATCACAAAGGACGAATATAGGCAAATAACACAGGAATGCAGAGGCAAGATTAGAAAGGCAAAGGCACAAAATGAGCTCAAACTAGCTATGGGAATAAAGGGAAACAAGACGACTTTTTATCAATACATTAGAAGCAAGAGGAAGACCAAGGACAGGGTAGGCCCACTGCTCAGTGAGGAGGGGGAAACAGTAACGGGAGACTTGGAAATGGCAGAGATGCTTAATGACTTCTTTGTTTCGGTCTTCACTGAGAAAAGTCTGAAGGAATGTCTAGTATAGTGAATACTTATGGGAAGAAGGTAGGTTTAGAAGATAAAATAAAAAAAGAGCAAGTAAAAAATCACTTAGAAAAGTTAGATGCCTGCAAGTCACCAGGGCCTGATGAAATGCATCCTAGAATACTGAAGGAGTTAATAGAAGAGGTATCTGAGCCTCTAGCTATTATCTTTGGGAAATCATGGGAGACAGGGGAGATTCCGGAAGACTGGAAGGGGGAAAATATAGTGCCCATCTATAAAAAGGGAAATAAAAACAACCCAGGAAACTACAGACCAGTTAGTTTAACTTCTGTGCCAGGGAAGATAATGGAGCAGGTAATTAAAGAAATCATCTGCAAACACTTGGAAGGTGGTAAGGTGATAGGGAATAGCCAGCATGGATTTGTAAAGAACAAATAGTGTCAAACTAATCTGATAACATTCTTTGATAGGATAACGAGCCTTGTGGATAAGGGAGAAGCAGTGGATGTGATATACTTAGACTTTAGTAAGGCATTTGATACGGTCTCGCATGATATTCTTATAGATAAACTAGGAAAGTACAATTTATATGGGGCTACTATAAGGTGGGTGCATAACTGGCTGGATAACCGTACTCAGAGAGTAGTTGTTAATGGCTCCCAATCCTGCTGGAAAGGTATAACAAGTGGGGTTCTGCAGGGGTCTGTTTGGGACCGGCTCTGTTCAATATCTTCATCAATGATTTAGATGTTGGCATAGAAAGTACACTTAAGTTTGCGGACGATACCAAACTGGGAGGGATTGCAACTGCTTTGGAGGACAGGGTCAAAATTCAAAGTGATCTGGACAAATTGGAGAAATGGTCTGAGGTAAACAGGATGAAGTTCAATAAAGATAAATGCAAAGTGCTCCACTTAGGAAGGAACAATCAGTTTCACACATACAGAATGGGAAGAGACTGTCTAGGAAGGAGTATGGCAGAAATATCTAGGGGTCATAGTAGACCACAAGCTTAATATGAGTCAACAGTGTGATACTGTTGCAAAAAAAGCAAACGTGATTCTGGGATGCCTTAACAGGTGTGTTGTAAACAAGACACGAGAAGTCATTACTCCGCTTTACTCTGCACTGGTTAGGCCTCAACTGGAGTATTGTGTCCAGTTCTGGGCACCGCATTTCAAGAAAGATGTGGAGAAATTGGAGAGGGTCCAGAGAAGAGCAACAAGAATGATTAAAGGTCTTGAGAACATGACCTATGAAGGAAGGCTGAAGGAATTGGGTTTGTTTAGTTTGGAAAAGAGAAGACTGAGAGGGGACATGATAGCAGTTTTCAAGTATCTAAAAGGGTGTCATCAGGAGGAGGGAGAAAACTTGTTCACCTTAGCCTCCAATGATAGAGCAAGCAGCAATGGGCTTAAACTGCAGCAAGGGAGATTTAGGTTGGACATTAGGAAAAAGTTCCTAACTGTCAGGGTAGTTAAACACTGGAATAGATTGCCTAGGGAAGTTGTGGAATCTCCATCTCTGGAGATATTTAAGAGTAGGTTAGATAAATGTCTATTAGGGATGGTCTAGACAGTATTTGGTCCTGCCATGAGGGCAGGGGACTGGACTTGATGACCTCTCAAGGTCCCTTCCAGTCCTAGAGTCTATAGGCAGAGGTGAGGCATAGAGACTCCAGGAAGATAGCACTAGCCTCTCTTATCTGATTATTTCCTCTGTTCAGTGTAGAATGTGACTTATTGTTCCAGTAGAAAACCCTCATCCACCTCACCAGAAACTCTGCAAAATGATTCTTCATCACTGGGGACGTGAGGGAGATTCCCAAAGGGGACAAATCTGAGGAACTGTCCCAGATTGAGGTGTCATTAGCGGTAGTTTTGGAGCAAATTGATAAACTAAACAGTAATAATTCATCAGGAGAAGATGGTATTCACCCAACAGTTCTGAAGGAACTCAAATGTGAAACGCCAGAACTACTAACTGTGGTATGTAACCACATTTAAATCAGCTTCTGTACCAGATGACTGGAAGCTAGCTAATGTGATGCCAGTTTTTTAAAAAGGCTCCAGAAGTGATCCTAGCAGTTACAGGTCAGTAAACCTAACTTCAGTACCGGGCAAACTGGTTAAAACTATAGGAAAAAACAGAATTATCAGGCACATAGATGAACATAATCTGTTTGGGGGGGTGGGAGGAGAAAGTCAGTGTGGTTTTTATAAAGGGAAACCATGCCTCACCAATCTCCTAGAATTCTTTGAGGGAGTTGACAAGCATGGGTGATCCAGGAGATATACTTAGATTTTCAGAAAGCCTTTGACAAGGTCCTTCACCAAAGGCTCTTAAACAAAGCAAGCTGTCATGGGATAAGAGGGGAGGTCTTCTCATGGATCAGTAACTGATTAAAAGATAGAAAACAGAGGATAAGAATAAATGGCAAGTTTTCAAAATGGAGAAGAGTAAATACTCATGTCCTGCAGGGGTCTCTAGTGGGACCAGTACTGTTCAATATATTCATAAATGATTGGGAAAACAGGTAAACAATGAGGTGGCAAAGTTTGCAGATGATACAAAGCTAAGTTAAAGGGATCTCACAAAACTGGGTGACTAGGCAAGAAAATGGCAGATGAAATTCAAGGTTGATAAATGCAAAGTACCGCACATTGGAGAACATAATCCCAATGATATATATAAAATGATCTAAACTAGCTGTTACCACTCAAAAAGCTTGGATTCATTGTGGATCATTTTCTGATAACTACTCAATGTGTAGCAGCAGTCAAAAAAGCTATCAGAATGTTGGGAATTATTAGGAAAGGGATAGATAATCAGACAGAATACATCATATTGCCTCTACATAAATCCATAGTACACCCACATCTTGAATACTGCATGCAGATGTGGTCACCCCATCTCAAATATGTAAGAATTGGAAAAGTACAGAAAAGGTCAACAAAAGTTAGGGGTATGGAAAAGCTTCCATATGAGGAGAGATGAATCAGACTGGGACTTTTCAGCTTGGAAAAGAGACAACTAAAGGGAGGAATATCATAGAGGTCTATAAAATCATGACCAGAGTGGAGCAAGTAAATAAGGAAGTATTATTTACTCCTTCTAGGGAACTAGGGATCACCAAATGAGAATAGGCAGCAGGTTTAAAACAAACCAAAGGAACTATTTCTTCACACAACACAATCAACATGAGGAACTCTTTGCCAGAGGATGTTGTGAAGCCAAGACTACAACTGAGTTAAAAAAAAATAGATAATTCATGGAGGATAGGTCATAAATGGCTATTAGCCAGGATGGACAAGGATGGTATCCCTAGCCACTCTTTCCCAGAAGCTGGGAATGGGTGATGGGGATGATTATCTGTTCTATTCATTCCTTGTGGAGCACCTGGCATTAGCCAGTGTTAGAAGACAGGACACTGGGCTAGATTGACCTTTGGTCTGACCCCCTATGGCCATTCTTATGTTCTACTGGGACCCTCATCCCAATATTTCTGCAGATACTCTGGGCCTCCATTAGCATGGTTTTTATTATGGGAGTCTCCATCAAAAACTATTTGTATAAGAGAGCTCATAGATTCCAACAAGATTAAATGCTGATGATGATGTGAAGAGGTCTATGTGAACTCAAAAGCTTGCCTCTCACCAATAGAAGTTGGTCCAAGAAGAGATATTGGACCCACCTTGGCTCTCTAATATCTTGGGAACAGCATGGCTACAAAAGACACTGAATAGATTAAAATATTTTTTCCTCAAAAACCATTTTTTATTTCTCTGCATAAAAGAAAAAAATTGACACTTTAAAGTTGACTGTAAAAAGTAAGGGGGTTGAGGGGGAAGACTCATGAAAGAAGGAATTCCAAAAGCTCAAATGCTATATTTGTGGCAACTTGAATTATATCTACTGATTGAAATTCATGAGTGGTCTTAAGTATGAAGTCCAAATTTTCCAGTAATATTTTGTTGAGATTCTAATTCATTGCATCCTTTGGGGCCACCAGCCCCCAGATCAATGCTGAACAAGATCTATCACATTTGTTATAAAAACATATCTAGCAGACAATATATCAGTCTATTTAAAAAAAGCAAGACTTATATGAACTTCACATCTGTATGTAACAGCTCTGTTTCACAGTTTTTGGCTTCTCATCAGGGATCACAAGCTTCTATATGTAAATGGTATTAAATTTTAACTTTTTGCCAAGAAAGATTGCTTTTGTTAAGATTAAAAAGACAGCAGTATGGGTTTATTCATGCTCCATCTGTTGTTCTATTTTCTCCAATGGCAATTTCAAAGCACTTTAGCATTGAGTGTTTGCTAAGGAATGCCAACACAATAGTCCTCCCTCAGAGAAGAAATCAGAAGAGTTCAAGAGTGAAAGGAATTCTCAGTTGGCTGTTTAATCCAATATTTAATTGGATGTGTATTTATTTCTATTGATTTTTTTTTTAAAGCTGGTGGAGAGAAAATAACTTGCAGCCTTGTTAATACACGAAGAATTACAGCAGGAGCTGGTATCCTTTACTGAATGAACAATGCTATTCATAAATAAAGAAAATTTCAAAGGTTTGTTTCCTGCTGCTAATTTTGCTAGTGTATTGAATTATTGTGGGACTGCTGGGAACAGCAGGAGATCTTTATGATACATGTGCAGGAAGGAACAGATCTGATGAGTAGTGTTAATCATTAAAGTCTCAGTTACTGTAGGTGTCAAAAGAGATCTGAAGTACAATCCTCCCCCTTTAATATTTTAGCTCAAGGTAACTTTTAAAAAATATTGGTTTAAAATGTGGCCTTGCACGTTGATGAGATGGTCCTTCTAGAACAGTGTTACTCAGGGATCTCAGACAGAAGTACATATGGGAAATGGATTTTTGCCTTCCCCCGCCCTGCCATCATCACCCTTGCAGTTAAGTCATCTCAGCCATCTCTTTTTCAGTTTCTTGAGTCTGATTATAAGAATTAATAAATAAATCTGCAGATTTCAGTCTACAGTAAGAGAATGTTTAATCTTGCTTGGCAGTTTAAACATGCTCTCATCCAGAAGCTGTTAAGACGCTTAACTCAGAACTCTGTTTCATAACTCTTCTGAATGATTTTTAAGTGATGCTATTTTCCATCTTATAATATTGCTGTCTTCCTTGATATACAGATTACTTTCTTTGGCATGTGTGTTTTA
Source organism: Gopherus flavomarginatus (assembly GCF_025201925.1). NCBI lineage: Eukaryota > Metazoa > Chordata > Testudines > Testudinidae > Gopherus > Gopherus flavomarginatus. The sequence goes on from NC_066619.1 coordinate 192,646,650, forward strand.
TCTCTATGAATGGTATTTCTAAGGCACCTATCACCAGGGAATCTTACTTGAATTTCTCTATCAGACTATGATTTTACTTCTGTTCACTACAGACTAATCATTTGCCATGGTAATGGGGGACATAGGAATTATTTTAAGCAGAACTTAATTATTTCCATGCAACAGAAGTTAAATTTTAGCAGATGTGGGTTTCTCTATCTTTCCCCATCCCCAACCTCTCCCCAGGCAGGAAAGAAAGGAAAACTAAGAGGTTTACAATGTCATTCTTAAGACAGGTGAACTTCCCATCAGTAGTGAGAATACTTGCCAAAGGCAATTGAGTTAGCAGACATCCCTGTTGAGCTCAAGAGGAAACAGAGTTCTGGCTTGACCAGCACATAACTCACACCGAAGCAGTCACAAGCAGAGGTGTAAACAGACTGTTCAGTTATTAAGCCATCTGAGGTCTCCACTGTCATTGTTTCATTGCAATCCTAACTGTGAGTATTGCAATGCAAGGTGTCTTTTCCCCTTGCATGGGGAAAATGTCAATATAAAAATCAATAGTTCTTTCAATTATCAGTAACCATACCAGACATATCATGTCTACAAATCCATTCTTCACAATGGCCATGTAACCTGGAATTAACAATTGTCTTAATGGAAATTGTGACCAAGATTGCTTCAGTAACAGATGTTTTCAGCTGTGAAAAGTCTGCCTAGTCTTCCTTCAAACTGAGTTAGCCTAAGGGATGCAGATATCACTTACTGTATTTCAGCTGGTTAGGGACTGACAAGCAAGTCTGACTACTGACCTGCTCCTATATTCTTCTAATTACTTCTGACAAGAAAATCATGATGCAATCACATTTTGTAACCCATTTTTTCCTCCAAGCTGTAAAACCTTATAATCTATTCAATATATTGCCACAAACAGCTGTGGATTCTGTCTATCATCAGTTTTAGGCTGTGGCATTTTAATACACTACACTGAGAACAGTTAGAATCCTTGTGTGTGGAGCAGGAGATGTCATGCTACTTATAACTCAAGTCTTAATAGACCTTTTCAGGAACTGCATGATACAACCTGAATACTCCCATCATGCTTATAGCATCCCTGATGAGCTCCGTTTGTCCAGCCCCAATACAAGTAGAATTTAACTGAGATAACGGCAACAGCAGATGACTATTCAGTAATCTATTAACTATTTTATTGTAACAAACAAGGGGAGTACTTTAAGATCAGACAGTTCCATTAAGGCACAGGCCTGTAAACAGAGTGACATTGAGATGCATTTATTATTTCTAGAGCAGTTAAGTGCCTAGAAAGCCAACTGATGATCAAATCCCATCATGCCAGGCACACGATAATAGCAGGTACTATGCACATATAATGAAGAAATGGTCACCACTCCCATGTACCAACCCAGGGAAGAACTTTTGAATCCCTCTGGTGAGGAGATGGATCATGTCTCCTCTACAACCACTTAGCTGAATTCAGGTGGTTGACAGCCTTTGTGGCTCTCAAGTTCTGTAGACATAGGATTTTGCTGTGGTAGGGTAGACTAGATCGATCAGTATTCAAACATTATTAAATGCAGAGAACCTGTGTATAATGTATTTTTTACAAAAGGCACTGCATTGCACAATTTAATGTTGGTCTTACAATTATATTTATTGTTACTTTAGTTGAATCTTGAGTCAAAGAAACCCTACCCTTTTTTTACTTTTGTGATCACTACTGGCCCTTATGTGGAATGATGCCTGAAGTTTCCAGGCATCTGTTTTTTTCTGGGTATTAGTGACTCCTTCTGCCACTCTGTAAAATGAGTAGTGAAGGTCAGATGTCCTATTAATTCATTTCAGAGGCACATATAGTCTTTCTAGGTCTCTGCACATCTCACAGGTTTCTGTTCTCATGCCCCTTGGGAGAAGAGGACTTCTTCTCCCACCAGTCTCTGCCTATAAAAAATGAACCCTCTCCACTAGAAGAGTGCACCAGTTTAATTGTTAAATTTAAAGTTTAGCTGAAGCAAAATTGATACAACTAATGTTTAAACTGATTTAAATGTGCACATTGGGGTTCAGCTAAAGAGTTTAGAATGGATTTAAACTGGTGCAATTTTCAGTATAGACAAGGTTTTTAATGAGGTTGGTGTTTCAGTTGCCTTCCAGGCATCCATGGTAAGGACTCTCATCCATTATAGAAGGACCAAGATTGCACAAAGGCCACCTATCTGCAGCACACTCACTACAGGATTGGTTTGCATTTGATTAACATTTGGAGCTCTTTTCTTTTCAACCACAAGTGCTAGAAAGCTTTTTAAAATAGTTTCTGCAGATGTTGATTAACTTAATGGAAAGAGGAGGATTGCCCCTCCACTCAGACATGGCATTGTGTGCAAAAGGGGATAGAGCTGTGAACTCGCATCCTTCACCCCAAGGCACTCATAGGACGTGCATTTGTGCCTTGTCCTGTATAAGGAAAAGGTGAATCAAGAGTTAATGAGACTCGTTGTACCTTCCCCTGTACCCACACAGGAGCTAGGAACAATTTGGTTCTTTATTATGGAAACCTGTGGTTCCTGAATAGAGCTTTTAAATAAAGTGATCAGCAACAAACAATACATCCTGTCAGTTATTTTTAACTTCATATTAATGTGCACATTGCCCCATTTTTATACTTAAAATAATTACTGCCTTGCTTTCAGAATTGTTTATTCTTCCTGTCTCAGGCTTTGATGTATTTTTTCTCCCATTAATGCTTTTTATAAGCATATTGTGAAGTACTCTGAAGGAAAATATATAAAATCAAAATGATAATTGCATTATAAGATTAGATCACAATCAATTTAGGGATTCTCATATTACTACAGAACACCAGTGAGGTTATAGTTTAGTAGCTTTAGATACATTTGCA